>NW_028262340.1:5260937-5411250 GCF_047370975.1 Nipponia nippon
TGGATGTTGTGGCACTGTGCTGCTGTGCACGCACAGATTTCCCAAAAGCGTGTGTGTGACAGCACAGATCTGCTGTCCGTGTGCAGATCATCGGAATACTGAAAATACACATATTTCTGAATGGGATTTTCTAGGAAGGCAGAAAATACAGAGAGAGAGGAAAACAGAGGCAATAGGGTTCTTAGAATATAAATATTTATAAATTACCTAAACAATTAGTTACAATGTTGAGAAATCCAAGTATTCAGAAGTCAGGAGGAAGACCTGAAAAGCTGAGGGTGGTTTATGAATTAAGCTCTTAAGGATAACAAACTTGCTTTTTCTTTTTGTCCTCTGGTTTCTGAGGCATTATAATGCACTGCCTTCACATTTTTAGGCTTAAGTTTAGAAGATGTATGTGTGAGGGGGGAGTTGTTTGTTTGTTTGGTTTAATTAAACCTGTATTTTCATGTAATCACAACTCCAAATGCTCAGGCGTTCAGAATAACCTCAAATACCATGAGACTTCCAGTAACGTCACAAGACTTGACAAAACTGTTATAATTTCTTGGGGCTATGTTGTAAATTTCCATAGTATTTTACAAAATGAAAATTTTATATAACTTGTTCAAGCACGCTAATGGGAAAAAACATCTTTATTTCATTGCATGGTTCTCATAAGTAAATTAGGGAGTTGACGGAAATACTTGAACTTTCAACATGCAACTGAAAATGCTTTCAGACCACTAAACAAAATATTTTGTTAGAAATAGATCCTGTCATTAAAATAGATCCTAATACAACCGAATGCTGTTGAAATCTATGCCTGATGGAGGGTTTGCTTAAGCTGATGCTATGAACAAATAGGAGGGTGACAGTAAGCGTGGACCATTTAAAAGTAGCTCAGCCCTGGTGTGTTCTGTAGACGTATCTCAGCCTGTTCTCTGAATAGGGCATTTGAACTAGAGCAGGATGTTTTCCAGCTTGTTCAGACCTGACTTACTTTTGACTCTAAATGAACTGTATAGTACTAATGTGGCTAAAAAAGACGCTGTATAATATGTAGATAATGTGGTGATGACTAGTGCAGAACAGACCTAGATAAATGCCTGGATAAGGCAGGGAAAAGATAAGATTGTTCCACAGTATCATTTTTGAATCGCTTTTTAATTTACCCCTGGAGTGCCCATATTATAATCTGCTGCACAATTCTGCGTGAGACTATTCGTCTTTAAAACAGTGAGATTTAAAAAAGAAACCATGAAACTCCTTTCACATGCAGGCTGCAGTTCAATGAACTGGATGAATGATCTTTCCACATACCCACGGGCATGCACAGCTGAATATAGATCACCCAGAAAACCTGCCAGCCGTACATATTGAGATCGGGGCACTCCTTCCTCTGTTCCAGCTCAGGTTCTCTTCAGAGAATTGCAGTTGCAGGTGCTTACAGTACTGCTGCGTGTTTCGGGCCAAACACAAATGAATAACAACGAATAATCTTGTTTCCTTCCCAGTGTGCTCAGTGAGCATCCAAATAGGACAAGCTTTGTAAGGAGGGCTGAGAAATATGGCTGTTGCGTATGTTGTACCTACATTTGGGGCCCAAGGAGAGACTCAGAAGGACAATGTAGGATGTACTGTATAAAAATACGGGACTTTGGAGTTAGCAAAGCGTTCTCTCTCCTGACTTCCAAGATACTGCATTAGGAAGGGTTGAACTGACGTAGATTAGACCAGTGTAGCTATACTGGCAAGTCACTCCTGTACAAACGTGCTTTGTGCTACTAACAATGTGCTATTGCCAATGGAGTTTCCTGAGCAAAATCCAAAGATTCGTTCAGGTTGTTCTTAATCCCTCTGCAAATTCCACCTTTTGCCAGGACGGTGTTTGGCCTCCAGCGGACACTGTGACACAAGGAGAAGCATCTAGTCCGGACAACAGGCATGAGACTTGTTAAGAGCAGTGTGCCCGTTCGCTTGGCACATGACACCAAGGGTGGAACCAGCACAGCGCCGTGTGGCTGTGGAATGAGATGGCCTGAGAGCAATGAGAAAACTGAGGAAACAGAACTTGGAGAACTGAGGGAACATCAGAGATGAAGGAAAGGAAGGCTTGGAGTTGAAATGGAGTGCCTTGGACACTTCTTTGTCCCTGTTGTTGTGGGAGACTGAGACTGGATGCGATGAGAGGCCAGTTCTACATCAAGTGTGGAGAGATGCACTAGGCAGTGCTAATGGGAGCGGGAGCTACAGCCTCCCTAAATCCCAGTCCTCAGCACATCTGGCCTGGGTGCACAGAGAAGACTGTGTTTAAAGCTCAGAGGAGGCTTTATTGGGGAATGAGGTTGAGTCTGGTCTAGGCGAGACAAACTGGAGCCTGGCAGCTTTATTTCCGACTCTCCCTACTGGTCCCTTGAACCCCCAGGCACCTCCCGAGGGGAGCAGTAGTGACAACTGGAGGAGATGAGCAGCTGGCAGCCTTTTCTGTCCCAGATATGTGCAGAACTGCTGAAACCTCTTAGTTTTAGGTGGCCCTATACTGCAGACACTTCCAAGGCAGGGCTATAATGACATAAGCAAAACCAGTGAATATTTCAGTGGAAAAACAATTGCTAGTGGAGTCTCCCCTTGGTGCCTGAGCAGACGGGGGGGACAGGCAGTCCCAGGGCCAGCAGCGAGGTAGGTTTGTCTCCCAGCTCCGGAGCTGCTCTGGCTTTGTCCCCGGCACCAGGCGCATGGGGTGGCTGGCAGCCGGGCGGGATTTGCATTTCCCTGGCGCTGGTGATGTCAGGGGCCTGCCTCTGTGAGGTCCCCCGGGGCTGCGAGGACAAAGGGGAGCAGAAGGCTTGGAAACAACAAAGATCAAGGAAAGAGAGAAGCCAAGTTTTAAAAACCGACGCATTCAGCGTGCTTAGTCATAGATACACAAACGCAGGAGGGCTGGCAGAGGCCTATTTTCATCCTGAAACTCCCCCTCACGTCCCAGACTTGCTGGGCTGTGTTTGCTGTTGAGATAACATCCCCTTCCCCCACCACCCACAGATTACCGAAGGAGCAGCCGTTGCAAAAGGGGGGAAAAAAAAAAAAAAAAAAAAGGCAGTTGCCTTGCTCTGCCTGCAGGAGAAATGTCAGGAAGTGTCTGATGGTGGGTGGGATGAAAGGAGGAAGCTGAACTCTAAAGAGAATATTCTAGCTCCGCTCCTGCAAACAAATGCCCCTCTGTATTTTGCTTGATAAGAACATCCAGGAGTGGGTCTTCCTGCGTGCAGGCAGGATGAGAGCGGAGTAGTCACTTACACATCTCTGAGGGATTTGATTTGTACACGCTGCATTATCCAAAGCACTCCAGGAACTGGAGAGTGAAAAGATGTAAACAGCTAGGAAGAAATACAAGCATCATCAATAATTAATAGTGTCTTTTTGTAATGAGAATGATCCAGTATTAATTATGAAGTTAATTTCTATTTGGATGGATTTGTGGGTATATATGAAATTTGGACCGGGATTTAAGTTCAGTGCAATCATGCTTTTATTCTAATTACAATAATTATAAATCTATTCTGCATCTTCTTTTTAAGTCTAAATAACACAGGCTTTTGTTTCCAAACATGCCAGACATCAGTTTTTGCGCACCAAATATGGCAGTTCTCAGATCCCCCAATCGAACCTGGTTATAAATACAAAAGAAATTGTTTTCATTCCTTCTCACTGTGCAACCTGTGGAAATGCGAAAATAAGCCTGGAACATAGATAATGATAAGTACGCTGGATTTCTAAAATCACAGAGTCAACAGTGATGAAGGAGCTTAATTGCATACATCATGAAATATTTAAACAGATAGTGACCAACATGTGCAAATGTGGTATCTAGACTTTTATGCCTAATTCTGTATCATAAACAGCTGATGCTGCTCTGCGTCAGTGACTCTCAATCTTTTTTATTCTGTAGCCTTAAAAATTGTCAGTACGCCATCCACAAGTCACTCTTTCTTGCAGTACTTTTGAAGCTTATTTTTTGTACTGGGTGATCTATTGTGAAAAAGTCTATGGCAGAGGCACAAAACTCGAGGGACAAGAGAACTGGGTTTCTTATTTAACTATAGACCATCAGCTAGATACGTCCTCAAGACACTGATGCAACTAGTCCATAGCAGATTGCGGGTGGAGGTTAGCGCAGAGAGCAAGCAGGAAACTCATGTTTGTTGCAGTAGGTATTCTTACACGGTCATTAACTATTTTCCAGCTATATTCGTGCCTTGCTTGTGCTACCAGTATAGATTTATTGGCAAGTTTTTCTAATGGAGATCCAGTCTATAGTAACAGAAGTTTTGTACCAGGCTCGTAGCAGATTCTTGTGTCAAGGCACAAGACAGGAAATACAAATTTTCTCTTTGCTGTCTTCACTTTTGTTTTTTCACCTGTTCTTCTCTCCTTGCTGAAAATCTAAACTCCCACCCCACATAAACTTCCTTCCTGCGACATAGCCCTGTGCCTCTTTGATCAGGAGTGGAAGAGTTGGTGTTGGCAACAAGCTGTCATCTCCGAGCACCCCGAGTAAGATGGGTGAGATTAGTAAGACCTCAATGAGACGTTGTTTCAGGCTGCTTGCAGGCTTTGCTAGGCATTGTGATACGATGATGTTTGGAGAGTATTATTTGCCATAATAAGATGCCAAAGGTAACTAAAAAAAAAAAAGTTAACTGTTAGAGTTTTGGAAAATCTGAATGTGCTCAAGGTCGCAATTTTGCCTAGGATAGGTGTCAGGTTGTCAGACCTACAGTCTGCTGGGAAGTCTATTCAACTGCCTGATGCTACAGCAGTATTAATTTTATCTTTGTCTTCTGAGAGTTACTGAAAAGTGACATGAATAATTTACGGCGTTGTTTGGCCGTTTCTGTTGTTTGGAGACCTCCTCTTGATTCTTTATTGTGAGTTACTCAGGAGTGCCCACCTATAATCTCTGGTTGCTGCTTTTTAACATCATCCTGAATTTCGTACTGGGACTACATCACTTTTTCCAAATGCAAAATAAAACTGTTTATTTGAATACTTCTGCAATTGTCATGTCATGAAAAAAAGGTTTTCTAATTTTCTTATGGTTATCTCCTGTATGTTTCCAATGTTCCCCCTTTTGTGTGAGTTTATGTTTTGGAAATAACAGTGGATTAAGAAAAATACACAGAGAAGACATTGCCAGTCTTTAAATTTTTAAGAAAGTCATGGCAGTCTGATGAAATACAGCATTGTGAGTCTACTCACTTTTTCTGCCCCACTTACATTCTTTGCATAGCCAAGCATTAACCAGAACTGCAGTTCAGAACTGCTGGTATTCTTGCAGAGCTGATTTATCTATTTTTTGTTGAGCGCTCGTCTCATCTGTAAGAATGAAGAACAGGATTCTCCTTAACAGCTACCTCCCATTCTTGTCACATATTTATTGTCAGTGACAAAATTTTAAATTCTCTTAATAGAAGAAATGGAAGCTGTTAACTGTAGGACAGCAGGATAAATTCTAGTTATGCTTATGTTATGTATAGATTAATGGCTTTGTCGTACAACTGTGCTGAGTGCTTCTGCAAGCCAGTAAGCATCCTTAACTCCAATTGACTTCATTGGAAACGGAGGGCTCTTGGAGCCTCTTGGAAGACAGACTTGGCATGCTCAAGTGTGCCTTCAGCAGACACGCACAGTGCGTGCAAGAATCGCTCTGCCCACTGGCAGAACACAGCTACTGCTGAGAGAGGAGAAAACAAGCAGCCAGCGGATGGAAAGAGCAGTTGTTCCAGTGCTCAAGACACCAGATTCCTCTTCTCACCTTTCTATGGATTGTGTGATCTTGGACAAGTCACAGGACTTCCCAATCTCAGAGCTCTCTGTTTTTAAGCCAGGGTATGAAGTTAAACATGTTAAAGATAATGAGATGGTCAGATACAATGGCAGTGGGAACTGCATGAGTATTAGCAATAAGTAGTTGCACTTTTCAGGTTATAATAGCAGTGCGTAACATTTCCTTCTTGGGTTCAATAATTCCATCGATTCTTTTTTCAGGCCCACTGCTTGTCTTACCCATCCAGTCTCACCAACCAAGCCCTCCCTCAGGAAGACTAGAACACAAAGCAGTGTCAGAAAAACCACTGAGGAGTAAAGCAATGTTCTCGGATCTGCTAAGTAGTGCAAAGTAATTGTAAACAGGCTAGAGATTACCCCTGTGACCTTCCACACCAGCTGCGTTGCCCATCATGGGAAGGGTAGGGAGAAGAGGGAAAGGGAAAAGAGGGGACATGACCGGGAAAGTTCCCTGTTGAGCTTCCTCACTGGTCTGCTGAATGTTTCTTTCACAGAAAAAAATCTCTTTTGTGACTTGGATGCTAGTTTGGATTTTGACAGAGGACTCAAAACTACTGCTACTTAAGACATTTCAATAACTTAATTTAGTTCAGAGAAATTAAAAATGGAAAATCCTGAACTTTAACCCTTCCAGGCTGACAGAACACAGTTTCCAGCAGAACTGTGAACTTGTGGTGTCAGTCGTGTTCAGATAGCAGACTTCCCTGCAGATCCAGTATTACCTTTTTTGTAGACTCTTGAGCCTGATTTGGATCCCTTTTGTTCCATTAGGAATCAAGATTGTATCCACTGAAATCAATGATGTTACTGTGCAAAGACAATCAAGCCCTCCTTCCCTTCTTTCAGTCTCTAAGTTTGCTTGACAACCACTGTAATCTCTTATCTGGCCTTGCTTTACTTTCACTCATCTGAGTTAAAAAATGGTCTCCAGGCATATTTATCATGGTATACAGGAAAAACCTCTTGGAGAGCAGACTTAATCCATGCTCAAGGAGGGAGTGAAAACAGCGCAGGGGGGAGAGGAGAACTCTCATCATCAAGTGCCACAGGAAAGTTGCCGAGAGCTGTGCTGTGCGGCTGAACAGCCGTTACAGCAGCTATTAGCTGCTCCTTTCATCCTGCCTCTCAGCTTTATGTACCAGATGTTGCTGTAGGCATTTTACTTCCTCCTTTACTCTATAAAAGGTGATGCTGTTATTCATGAAACCGTGTTGAGCCCTAGAATAATGAAACCATTCTGCAGAAATCCCTGTTGTTCCAGGCAGGTTTATCCGAGTGCACCACAGGCTTGACTAGCAGAGCCTGCGGCAGGGTAAGGATGCTAGCCTGCACCTTCTGGGTGCCTCCCTGCCCCGATCTCCCGGTCTGCTCCTTCTTTTGCTTCCTGATTTTTAAAATTCCTGAGCGTCTCCAGTTCTGTGACATACTTGGATTTGTGCAAACAGCCATTAAACTGTTTCCTTCTTGGTCAGAAATGCCCAGAGAATGCCCAGGGAATGGAGACACAGCATCTCCTCACAACATTTAATTGCTTCTTTAGCGGTGGTACACATTACTGTGATTCATGCGATTTTACTGTTTGTACATGGGACGCTTACAGAACCTCATGGGGTAATTATTCTTAATTAGCAGGTTGGACACATGCCGCTCTTTCCTCCTGCGATCTGCAATTAATAATATAGAGATAATGCAGATTTCTTTTGTTTATGTTTATAGAAGGAGGAAATTGTTTAGGGAAAAATTATCTAAATCAACCACCTGCTGAGATCCATGCCTTTCTTACCTGAAGATTACCCTATGCTTGATGGCAGCTGAGACATTCGTAACTTCAGACACCTCAGTGTCAGCCTGATTCCCTCTTTCATATGTTCCTCTAAGGCCTGGTGCAGGTCTCTTTGGTCATGGACCGCTTCTTACCATGGCTTAATTCACTTTTGTATATCAGTTGTACAGCATGAAAAATTTTCAGAAGTAGTAGCGCTGGTGTTATCTTTTAAGTAGATATTAATATGTTGGGGGAGGGAAGGGTCTTGAGTTCTGCCTCCTTTTTTGCTTCTCCCAACAGCCTCCATTAAACTCAACTAGTCTATATATGCACTAAACATCCCAGTAACCAGATCAATATGAAGTATGGAGAAATTGGGACCGGTGCTTTTTGACATCTTTGTTGGCGACATGGCCATTGGGATTGAGTGCACCCTCAGCAAGTTTGCCGATGACACCAAGCTGTGTGGTGTGGTCCACACGCTGGAGGGAAGGGATGCCATCCAGAGGGGCCTTGACAGGCTTGAGAGGAGAGCCTCATGAAGTTCAGCAAGGCCAAGTGCAAGGTCCTGCACATGGGTCAAGGCAATCCCAAGCACAAATACAGGCTGGATGGAGAATGGATTGAGAACAGCCTTGAGGAGAAGAACTTGGGGGTGTTGGTTGAGAAGCTCAACATGACGCAGCAATGTGCGCTTGCAGCCCAGAAAGCCAACCATATCCTGGGCTGCATCCAAAGAAGCGTGGCCAGCAGGGCGAGGGAGGTGATTCTCCCCCTCTGCTCCGCTGTCGTGAGACCCCACCTGGAACCCTGCGTCCAGCTCTGGGGTCCGCAACAGGAGAAGGACATGGAGCTGTTGGAGTGGGTCCAGAGGAGGGCCATGAAGATGATCAGTGCACTGGAGCACCTCTCCTATGAGGACAGGCTGAGAGAGTTGGGGATATTCCTCCTGGAGAAGAGAAGGCTCTGGGGAGACCTTATGGCAGCCTTCCTGTACCTGAAGGGAACCTGCGAGAAAGCTGGAGAAGGGCTTTTTACAAGGGCATGTAGCGATAGGACAAGGCTTTAAACTGAAAGAGGGGAGATTTAGATTAGATATAAGAAAGAAATTCTTCACTCTGAGGGTGGTGAGGCACTGGCACAGGTTGCCCAGAGAAGCTGTGGATGCCCCCTCCCTGGAAGTGTCCAAGGCCAGGCTGGATGGGGCTTGGAGCAGCCTGGTCTGGTGGAAGGGGTCCCTGCCCGTGGCAGGGGGGTCCCTTCCGACCCGAACCATCCTATGATTTTATGATTCTATGAAATACTACAAAACCGCTTCAAATGTTATCGCAGTTGTCATAAAGAGTTTCCAGTCTCAGACACAATGTTTATTTACAGCGGAACATACTGGGGAGAACATCTCAAGCTTTCTTCCTCAGTGTTTGTTTTTGTATGAAACCAGCAAGCTGCTTAGTGTGAATATTTACAAAATAGGCGATTGTTGCCAGAGGTCATTTTTATTTCAAGTCCCCATAGTGACATTGATGTTTCTTTGATTTCAAGCCCAGGATAAATACTCATATTGCAGTTACAAAACATGTAATCGTATCCTGAACTCTACTAGATAACGTGGAAATTCAAAGCTACTTTGTGGACTTTGGATAAGTTGTACAGATTTTTGCAGGACTGGGAGCAGAATTATACTCTTTATTTCTTTCAAAGGATGCTAAAAATTAATAGCTCCCTAAAAAACAGTTCACTTATACTTAGCACACAACAAAGGCGAAAACAACCCATTTATACTCATGATTTTTTGTTGTTTCCTGAACAGACGTAAGCAGGTGTGACAGCGAGGCAATGCCAGTTGTTTGTGTGCAGTAAGAGCCAGTCCCAAATTTCTTCTTCCAGCGCTTTAACCTCTGAGACACCTCGTGGTGGAAACATTTACTGCTCGCAGAGAGGGGCTGACATCTCGGAGAGAATCCATTTTAAAAAACCTTGGGGCTTCCATTCTGCTGCACTTGGAATTGGTTGAAGTCATACAGCCGGTGCGATACTGATTTGGGGAAAAGATCGATCAATAGCAGATTTTTATTTAAAAAATATAAAGCCCCAAGGAAGTTCATTTCATTAAGAATGAAGTCAGCCTTTGACTGCCCAGGGCTTCACAAATATTTATGATTGATTGATATTTTATCACAGCAATGCAACAGTTACAGTTTCTGTGCAAATACAGCAAACACGTGGCTTTCGCTTGGGTTTCACGTGGGGTTTGGCTCTTCAGACCCGAAACTGAATGTGAAACATCAGTGGGAGCTTGGGAGCGCGATGGATTGAAACCCGCGTCAGGTGAAAGTGTAAAAATGTCACGTTGTTTAGAGTGTCTCCAGTGCAACGCTGCTGAAACCGGTGACATTAAATAGACGGAAAGTACTTTCGGCCTGTTTTCTGTATTAGAACATGGAATATAGTCACCATAACTGCTGTGAATTTTTACAGCTGCTTTATTTTTCTACTGAGAGGACATTGTTCTGAATTTTGGGGAATTGACACCCACTTTCCCGCCAGCGAAGGGGACAGAGCGCAGAGCTGCATCCTGCCTTTACAGGGAGTTCGCAAAGTTCCCAGCCGAGTTCGTTCTTGGTTCTTGTCTGTCCAGCTTTTCAGGCGAAACGGCCTGAAAGCGACCTCCTACGTTGGAGCTGGGTTTACGCTACCATCCTGGAATGAATAAATTGGAATTTTTTTATATCAAATTTGCTTTCAAAGTACAAGCGAAGGCCGCTGACCGCGCTAAAAGTAGCCAACTGTATTTATTTGAAAATACATTTATTTGAAGTTTTTCCAGCTGAATCCTGTGGCTGCTCAGCCGGGGGTACCACAAGGCCCCGTGGCTCTGTTCCCTCTGCGGGCGAGCGGCCTCCCGATGCCTGGTGGCCCCCCGGAGCCGCGGGCTGCGCAGGCCGCGGCTGCCGCTCTGCCGGGCCGGCGGGCTGCCGACTGGACTGACACTCCAGGCAGCCAATCGCAGGCCGGGCTTCGTTCGTGACTTCGCCTCCCGCCGATCAAACTGCCCAATCCGTACACAGGAGGTTAACGGATCATGCCGTGCAAACGTCGGCGGTCAAATGAGCCAATCGACAGAGGGCAGGCTCTTTACCAATGAGATCAAAGAGTTAGCGGAATAGGGACATGCCATTGGTGGTTCCAGCTGTCGGTCACCGCTGCTGCGGCCGGTGGTTAGCTAGCGGGGAGGAGGGGGTGGTTTCCGGGGGCGGGGAAACTATATTAGGGGCGGACAAAGGCGGCGGCGAGGCCGTTCAGCTCGCCGCCATTTTGAGCAGCGGGCTCTGAGGAGCAGCAGTCGCGGCCGGACACCTCTCCTCCTCCTCCTCCCTCCACCACCACCACCATGTCGCGGGATCGGTTCCGTAGCCGTGGCGGCGGTGGAGGCGGCTTCCACCGGCGCGGCGGCGGTGGTGGCCGCGGCGGCCCCAACCACGATTTCCGCTCTCCGCCGCCAGGCATGGGCATGGGCCAGAACCGCGGCCCCATGGGGGGCGGCCCGCAGGGCCCGGGCGGCCCGCCGGGCGGAGGCCCGAAGCCCGAGCCTCCGAAGCCGCCCGCGTCGACTTCTGCTCCGCCTTCTTCGTCCTCTTCAGCCGCCGCCACTACGGCGGGGCCTGCCGGCAGCCAGGCCGGCCCGGGAGCGCCTCCGCCGTCCGCGCTGCCGGCGGGGCAGCCGCCGCAGCAGCAGCCCCCGGTGTCGGCGCCTTCCTCGGCTCCCTCCGGCCCGGGGGGGCAGCCGCAGCCCAAGCCGAGCCCCAGCCCTACCCCAGCTGGCGGCCCTAAGAAAGGGCAAGGACAGTCGCCCGGCGGCGGGCCTAAGGGACCGGGCGGCCCCCAGCAGGGGCCCGGAGGGCCGCACAAGGGCGGGCCGGGGCACCGCGGCGGGCCGGGCGGAGAGCCGCGGGGCCGCGGGCAGCAGCACCAGGGACAGCAGAGCCTCTCCTCGCAGCAGGGCTCGGGCGGCGGCGGCGGCGGGGAGAAGCTCTCGGACGAGGTGAGTCATGGCCGCCCTCCCCCTCCCGGAGCCACAAGATGGCGGCGGCTGCGGCCGGGCACGGCGGCTCCGCGCGCCCTCGCCGCCATCTTGAGGGGAGGAGCGCGGGGGGCCCAGGAGAGGGAGGGGCGGCGGCGGCGGGGAGCGCAGCCGGGCCCCGGGGCCGCCGGAGCTTAACGTGCGTGTTCCCTAGGTGCCTAGGCAGCTCCCGACTGCAGCCGGAGGGCTCTGTGGCAGCAGGGGTTTGTATTCGCTTGCCGTGCCCTGGAGGTGCTCCGGGCTTCCCGGTGGGAAAAGGCGGCGGGGCTGCAGGCAGTGATGGCTCGAACTGGTCTGCTTCTTTGTAGGGATTTAAAGCAAACCTCTCTCTCCTGAGGCGACCCGGGGAGAAGACCTATACTCAGCGTTGCCGCTTGTTTGTTGGGAATTTGCCTGCTGATATAACAGACGAAGACTTTAAAAGACTGTTCGCCAAATATGGGGAGCCAGGAGAGGTTTTTATCAACAAGGGGAAAGGCTTTGGATTCATTAAATTGGTAGGCTTTCGTACTGTACGTCCATCCGTTTAATTCTCACGAAATAGTAATTTACAACTTGGTTTTCTAAAACTGGGTCTTGAACTTTCCTCAGGAATCTAGAGCTCTTGCAGAAATTGCGAAGGCAGAACTGGATGATACCCCCATGAGGGGTCGCCAGCTTCGTGTTCGGTTTGCCACACATGCTGCTGCTCTTTCAGTGCGTAATCTTTCGCCCTATGTGTCCAACGAGTTGCTGGAGGAAGCTTTTTCCCAGTTTGGTCCAGTGGAAAGAGCTGTTGTGATTGTAGATGATCGAGGTAGATCAACAGGAAAAGGCATTGTTGAATTTGCATCAAAGCCAGCTGCAAGAAAAGCATTTGAACGGTGTACTGAAGGAGTGTTTTTGTTGACAACGTAAGTATTTTGCTGCTTAGGATTTTTAGCTTTAACCTGAACAAAATTGTTGCCTTCTACTTTTTCGGAGTGGAGAGTCTTATGGAAAAGTAAAATGAGTATTTTTTTGTTCAGCACTCCTAGGCCAGTTATTGTGGAACCATTGGAACAACTGGATGATGAAGATGGTCTTCCAGAAAAGCTTGCTCAGAAGAATCCGATGTATCAAAAGTAGGCACTATCTTTTGGTCTAAAGCGTATGTAGATGATGTAAGTAGTATTGTCCTAGACTCTGAAGGAGATGGAGTAATCTTTCAGAAACAGGCTTTGAATGTTGAGTAGTACTTTCAGTTCTTGGGGTTTTTTTGGTAGTAGTTTGTTTTTAGGTAATGTAAAATACTTACTTGTTTAGTATATTCATTAAGCATTACACAAGTAATTTTATATATTGTATCACAAAGAAACAGTAAGGCTAAAGAGCAGCCCAATAACAAATGTTTTTGGTATACGTAGAAACTCTTGAAAATCAGACTTCAACTGTTTGCTCATCCTGTTGTTAACTGTCATCTCACTTAAGGTGTTTCTCATGTTGATGATCCTGTAGGGAATTTACAAACTGGTGTTTATGGTATGAAATGATCAGTCAAGTAAAATTTTAACTCATTCCATGGTTAATAAAAACTAGTTGCCTGTGGATTTGCCTTGCCAAGCTGACCACTGGGCATATAAGAGTAGATAAGAGTCTATAGGAGTCTTTTCCTAAGTAGCAGTTTTATGTTAGGATCTGTATGTTAAACCTGTCTGTTCCACAAATGTTGTATTTTCCCAGATCACAAAAGGGAGTGCAGGGGCGAGGTCAAGTCAGTCTAGTTCGTATGAAAAAGTGTTCAAAATTACTCACTTTGATCAAAGACTATAAACAGTTTAGAGGCAGTGTCTTTGAAAACAGTGTAGATCAGTATAGTGTTCCCAAAATGTTGAAATAATTTACATTGCTAACATATGGAAAGCTTTTGAACTTTCCTGGTTTTGTTCCATTAGTTACTGAATCTTCGACTCGGATTTCTTTATGTGACAAAATAAACTGTTGGCCCTCGGGCATTTTGAAAACTATTTAAGTTAAAATGAAGATTATTACTTGCCTTTGACACACAGTGCTTTGCGTGTTAAGTCGGCACTGAAAAAAATCCATCTCTCCATATGCTGTTGTTTTGAGCAGCTGTACCTACTCGGGCAAAGGCCTGTCTTGTTTGAGGATTTTGCACCTGGCAGTTGCCAGCAGTGGAGTGTCTAAGGAAGAAGTTAAGAACAAGATAAACATGCAGTAGAACTGTAAGTGGGAAGATTTGCTTGGATGTGATAGTGCAGGAGTCTCCATATTTGCTACGGTAGTTGTAGAATTCATTTGTATTAAATGCTGCTGTTCAAGCGTGTAAAATGCTGTACTGCTATCAGCATTCTGTCACAGCAAGTTTCCTGTCACATAGTTGTGAGGTGGTATTTTCAGGGCTCCTTTGATGTTCCCTGATAATTCTGGTATTCTGCTTGTCATCTTTTATTGACCTTCAGTTTCCAGGTTTGCCCAGTCTGAATGAGCATCTTCCTTTCCACAGGGAAAGAGAGACTCCGCCCCGTTTTGCTCAGCCTGGCAGTTTTGAATTTGAATATTCCCAGAGGTGGAAGTCTTTAGATGAAATGGAAAAACAGCAGAGAGAGCAAGTGGCAAAAAACATGAAAGATGCCAAGGACAAACTTGAAAGCGAGATGGAAGATGCTTATCACGAGCATCAGGCAAACCTCTTGCGTCAAGGTAATTGGCTCTGAATTCTGTATGATCTTTTTGCTTTAAATGCTAGCTTAAATGTATGGCTGTGTAATGAATAAATTCATGCTTCTTACTGCTAACTTGAGAATTTCAGTCTTAAAGAAGAGTAACTGGTAGTTTTTCAATTTTTATTTCAATGAAGTCTTGTTAAGAATAGTGATGCTCAGAAGGTAGCTGTCTGCCATAGTGCAGACGAGGTTGATCTAATTCGAATCTGAGTTTAGATCTGACATGAGTTTGTGAAATAGCTGCTGACAGGCTTCATTTCTGCAGATCTTATGAGGCGTCAGGAAGAGCTGAGACGTATGGAAGAACTCCATAATCAAGAAATGCAGAAACGCAAGGAAATTCAACTGAGGTTGGTTTGGCTTTCATGGGATTTTTTTAATATTATGTTTGTTTTTTGTTTTTTTAAATGACTTATATATGAAAGTTTTTATTTTTCAAGAAACACCATTGCTGCTTCACTTTGTGTATGAGAAATTGAACTGCAGTGTAAGTTTTTCCTTGAGTATTTGAGCATCATAGAGTATCTGGTTTAGCTTGAGTGTAATCATTCAGTGCCTTTTAAATTGCTCGTGCAAGTGATGTTGATGTGTTGAACAATGTTACGCTCCTGGGGTTTAACAGTCTGCTTTGGGATGATCAGGCAGGAGGAGGAGCGTCGCAGGCGGGAAGAGGAAATGATGATACGTCAGCGGGAGATGGAAGAACAAATGAGAAGACAGAGGGAAGAGAATTATAGTAGAATGGGTTACATGGATCCAGTAAGTGCAATCATGATATTTTTTGGATACATTACCATGTTCAGGAAACTTTTTGATGTATTTTCAAGATTGATGCGTTTTGCTTCCTTTAGGTTAGATAATGCGATGTCTTTGTGTAGGTGAGATGGTAGTAGTTGGCTGTACATGTGCTTTGTCTCCTGAAAGGTATGGATTTCAGTAGTTGATTATCCATGCTGAAACTTGTTTCTTCTATGCAGAGGGAGAGAGACATGAGAATGGGTGGTGCCACCACAATGAACATGGGAGGTAAAGAGTTTTTAAATAATTACTCGCTGTGGTTAACTTAGAAATTGTCAGAATATGATTATATATTTCTCTTTCTTAGATCCTTATGCTTCTGCAGCCCAGAAATTCCCACCTCTCGGAGGTGGTGGCGGCATAGGTTATGAAGCTAATCCAGGAGTTGGCCAAGCAGCCATGAGTGGTTCTATGATGGGAAGTGACATGGTAATGTATCCTGTGGTGGCTTTAGTTTAGCACAAGGGAAATGTTGTGGTTGGGAATTGAGTTCTCTACCAGTGTTCCGATGGCTGTGTAAATTTCACTGTTAACTGCTGACTTTCTTGTCAGGTATTTAATACGAAGACTAGTGTGGCAGTATGTAGTACTAGATTAGTTCTTAACCGTTATGGTAGCTTACACAGTCGGAAGTTGTTTGTAAGTAAATTCAAATGTGCTGTTAAGCATATTTGCAATTAACTCTGACTTTATTGGACTTTGGAAATTCTGCATCACTGTTAGGCTTGGAAGGATTTTTTTTATAAATTCTAGAGAATCTGACAAATTTCATAATTAAAGTACATATGTAGTAGCTTTTCTGTAATTTGACATTCTGTGTTTATGGACAAGAGATACTTTTGTTCTCCTTTCCAATCTGTAATATTGCATTTATTTTGGCCCTTCCAAGCCTAGTTAGGATTGATGCATGTTGGTATGGGTATGCTCTTAATTCAAAAATCTGCGCTCATGTCTACTTAAGCAGCAGATTAACTTAATGGTAAACAGCATATCACTTACTCTGTATGCTGATGTTTGCCATAGAAGAGCAGAAATGCTGTTTTTTTAGCTTTAGGCATATTCCAGCGATCCTTGACTGTAGCCATTTTGTGGTTCCTATCTCACAGAGGAATACTAGCCCGTTCTCGTTTCCCTGTGTTGGGCATGACTATATAGGTAGAGTTTGTTAAAGCTATGGCATATCTCATGTTCCGAGGTATGTTTCCAAACTGTACTATTTTTGGCACACCATATGTGTGAATGGGCTTGGAGCCTGCTTGGTGTTATCACACTGAAGCAATACGGGTGTAGATGAAAGAAATGCTTAATGGGTAGGACGGAAATTATGTTGGTTTAGGTGGCGATATTAGTGTGCTTTCACCCTCCTCAAAGGGTGTACGCTCTGTAGCACAAGCTGAAGTAAATGATTTTTGGGTGGGTTTAGGCCTCTGGCTTAATGTGGTGAGCTACCATAGTAGCTTGTCAGATGTCTTCCATTTTTTGGGGGAACCATATCTTTGGAATGACAACTTTGCAGAGCATCATTGATTCAGTAGACAGTGCCGGTGGCCTTAATGTATCTATATAATCTACTGATATTTAAGCAGTTCCTAAGTTTCCCGTGAACAGTTGGGCAGTCTGTGGTGAATGCTGTGTACATTTTTCTCCTGAAAATCATGGTACAGGTGCATGCTGAACTTGTGTAATACTTGAAAACGTGATATGGTCAAAAGGTGTGACAGTAAGATGGTTTAACTGCCTTGAGTTTCTTAGGATGGGGATCTCTGCCACACAGTGCTGTCACAGTTACTGGGCTGCTATCTTTTGAACAGAACTGGAGATAAGCTTAAGCTGCCATGACTTAGGCAGAAAGAACCTAGATAATCTTTCTGAAATTCCTTTCTTGGAAGGATTGAAACTAACTTTCAGAAGGCAAGAACTTGAAGTGTGAATTTTCAGTTGGAGATACCTGTTGTAACAAACAACCCACCATTGTTCTGTTACTTGGTAGTGGAAAACTTGCTTGAAATCAAAGTTTAAAGCTATCTTTGACTTTATAATTTGTCAGTTCTGTAGACTGAATGCTGATCACACCTACTGATACAGTAACAGAATGAAGTACATGCAACTAGAGGTACTAGTAAAAATACCTGAAGTCTCTGCTTTATTGCAGGGTAATTTAGTTTTTACGTCTTGGTGTGAAACCTTTCAATGCTGTGAAGTTGTGAATTTTCCAAGAGCTTGTGGTGAAGGTGGGGTGGGAAGGGAGCTATTGACTGGATGCACACAACCCTTTGTGCATAGTTCTAACTGGAAACACTGAATAAATTGTAGTTCTTTGAACACGTTTTGCATATGATACAGCAGCAGTTCCGGAGTATGTGGGATTTAACAGATGCAAGTCTTTTGATCGAGCAATTGCGTTGGTTAGGTAAATCACTGGTCATTAGCTTTTTTCACATTTTTTTTTCTTCTTGCAATCCAGTAGTGCTCACAATCAGTTTTGGTTACTGCCTAAGGCCTCTGCAGTTTAGTCAGCAGACCGTAGTCTTAACCCCATCTTGAAAAGCACATGGTCTCTATTGCAGCACATGCCATTAACTGGTGAGTAGGCATTCTGTTTACAATGACATTTTATGAATGTCAGCTCATACTTCAGTGAACTGAAGATTCGTTCTCTGGCTAGGCTTATTTGGAAATGACAGTGATGTAATCTAAGCTTTTACTGCACTAAAGGTGAGAAGTTTGCAAGCTATTTGCATTAACTTGGTTGAAAATTGCTAGAGCTCATTTGGAAAAGTTGTTAATTCACATCTGCACTAATGCTTACATTTCTAGCACTGCAGGGAGGATCTGTTCTTTGTAACAGATGTATGAGAATGCATCAAGTGGGAACATACCTCAAGGCATGTATTACAATAAACTAATTTTTAAATTACCCTTTTTTCCTTTCTATGTTCCCGGTACCTGTGGATCGGCTCAATGGTGATTGTATCGACGAACCTTGACTGCGGAACCTTCTAAAAATATATACTTAACACACATGGACATCAACTACATATAATGAACTGTTAATTCTGTTCCAATAGCGTCCTGAACGCTTTGGGCAGGGAGGTGCGGGGCCCGTGGGTGGCCAGGGTCCTAGAGGAATGGGGCCTGGAACACCAACAGGATATGGTAGAGGGAGAGAAGAATATGAAGGCCCAAACAAAAAGCCCCGATTTTAGATGTGACCTGTAGTTTCATTCCAGTTTGTTTTTGTCTGTCTTGTTTAGACACCAACTTTTTAATTCTTGCATTTTAGTAAGAAAGCTACGTTTTTATGGATGTTAGAAACTTACTGACCTAATATTTGTAAGTGGTCTGTTTGGGCGAGTACAATTTAATTATGTAATGCAGTGTTTCAAAACAAATTTAGCTGTTTTTTTGATGTATAACGTCCCTAATTTGATGGCAGTGTACCTTGTGCCACTGAATTCCCAAAGTGTACCAACTTTTTTTTACTGTGCTTCAAATAAATAGAAAACTAAATGTAGTAACTCTTCTTGCCATTCGTGGTTAAACATATGAGGCTAAATACCACACCTTCCGCAGTAAACCAAGAGTCTTGAGTAGAGGTCAAACTAGACCAGGGTGTGGAACTGTAGCGAAGAGTGAGATCTCTTCCCGTAATGCCTCTAGCTTACGATTGGGTCAAATAGTAGCCTAACTTTGCAGTAGGTGCAGGTTTTTTGAGCATTAATTGTGCTGCAATAAGGAAGCAAATGGAAATCTTGCAAGTGCTGTAAGATACAATAATTAAAGCTACACTGCAAGCAGTGCAGTATGTAATGAATATCCTATTTTAGCTATGGATAATGGGTGGTGGGATGGTAGCACTTACCACCTTGGCAGTTACTGCTTGGAATCTTTTAAAGACTTTAAGCAGAAGACTAGCAATGGTTATTTTAAAATAAATTCATAGAATGACTTGTATTGGCTGACTTCCTAACTAAAGGATTGTTAATGTGATATTTATATGCTCTTACGCTGTCTGAGATTACAGGATCTGGCCTTGCTCCGTATTGTATACTTGCCTGAAATTGCTTGGCAAAAAGACCAGAAGTGTTACTTAAGTGATTAAGGTTAACTTGCTTATGTCCTCATGCTAATTGAGTGGACTAATTTGCATAGTTCAGAATACAATTATTTGTATTATGGGGACTGCAGGAACTATTCTTAAATCATGTAGCTGGTGGGCAAATCCTAAAAACCTGTATGTAAAATACAGAAATTAGCTTGCTTGCATGATGGTTATCGCTCTTTTATTATTGATGTTTGGAGATAATGCATCAAAAGTAGTATCTGAATCTGGAGTTTAATAGTTAATACTACACAGTACAAATAAACTCCCTTTAAGGTTCTTCTGTAGAAGATCTGATGAATTCGTTAGCTTGCTGTTCATTTTATTAAGCCCCAGAAGAATTTCACAGCATTCTGGACTCATTGATAAGGTAGTTGCTTTGCTTATTACTACATTGTACCAGGTAAGCTGGGAACGTGGCTTCCCAGTGTAAAATAGCTTGGTGTTAATGCAGGATACATCAGCCTGCTTGGCACAAAGTAGGTAAACTTAGCTTGGCTGTACCTTCACACAATTCCCCAACTACTGAGCATTCTGTGAGTAGCTTTAATCTTCCAAAGATCTTTCCATTCCTTGTGCTAAGCATTGGCTAATTCTAAATTCTATGTTAAATTTTCTCTGCGGTTAAAACTTTAGCGTCAGATTGCAGTATTTTGGAGTGCAGATGATCCCTCTTGAAGTACTCACTGTAAGTGCTGTTACTCCTTAAATGAAAAAATAGCATGTTGTGAAATGCTGATACCAGGTAACACTGACTTGGAATACTAAGCGCACTAAATAGCGACTCAGCTTCTTTGGTGAATGCTTCTTATTTTCCCAGAAAAGTTTGGGGGTTGATAACATGCTACAACAATGAATTGCTATTCAGGAAATTCTGAATTGGCAGTTCCTAAACTGCGGACCAAGTATTTGGGAGTACTTGTATTGGATACTTAGTTTAAAAATCAGCAGTACCGATATAATTTGCTTTATTGAAGTAGTAATAAATAATGCATATGTTTTCTGGAGGGTGTTCGTGGGACACCCGCAAAAGATGAAGGTGTCTGAGATGGGGAATTCTGAACGTAAACATTAAATTAATTTTTTCAGTTTATTTTTCAGATTACATGTCATTCTTTATTAAAGAGATGCTGGTGCATATCCTAAAGTATGTTCTTTTGTAGTTCTGTAACTTGGAACGAGTGAAGGATGCTGATGTCCTTGTACCTTACAGAGGTTGTCTTTTGGTACCCCTGTTTTGTACGTAAGCTACTGTTGCTAGGTATTAAAAATAGCTGAGTTGCAAAACCATGATTAGTAAATATATTGAAAGATTTGGCAGTTTTCAAAACATCTGAAAGCTTGGTTAAATCTAGCTTTGTTGTAGCTGCATAAGCAGAATTTCTAAAACAAGTTCTGCTTTGAGTTGCATGTATTAAACAGGCATACAATTAACTAGCCAACTTCTTTTCAAGACCTTTTAAAGGTGGTGTCTTAAAAGCTGGCAAACATGTCAACTTTAAAATTGATAAAGTTGTTAAATGTGGGAGGCGAGAAAGTTAAGTTCCTTTGATCTGTTCCTATGAGGTTTTGGACTTTTTTCATAAAATCAGATGTACATAATTGAATCTTTAAAACCATTTAGAAAAGTGCTTCGTTGGTCAGACCTGTTTTTGGATGGTCTGGCTCACATAACACATTTTTGTACTGGACTTGGAGGACATTGGCTGTTGCAATTTAGCTTGCTTTATCAAAATTGAGCCCATTTTGACACTTAGATCTCTAAAAACTGCAGCATGTAGAAACTGGTATCGTTATACATATATCTTCACGCTTTCTCAGAAATGAATACAGAATAATCTTTATCTTCTGGTGTAGACACATTACACTAATCATTTATACAGCTGATGAGAAACTGAAACTGCTTTTGAGATTTTGTGGTATTTTTGTGGTAGAAAAATTCTTGGCTTCTCCTTGGCAACCATTTACTGTGGCAGCAGGTTTTTGCTGGAGTTTGAGACTGCAATTTACATTTAAAACTAGTGGCCTGCTACATAACTGCACTTAGCCAGCATTTCTGCAGTTCATAACTGTGAGGAACGTAGTACCACAAATGGCAATGGACATTAGGACCCGGATGTAGTATTCCTGCTTGCTCCAAGATTCTCATTGCCGACTGCGTACAGGTAGGTAACAAGCAATATAATATAACTTGGTGACTTTCTATGTAATCTTATACTGTGGGTATTCTGACATCACACTTCTGACTGTGGAATTACAGTGCAGCACTCTTCATACCTGTATGTTAAGCTTGCATCAAAGCTGCGTGGTTTTCGGTTTTAAGCTTTGTCTTGTTCAGAGTCAATAAGCAACTTTACTGTGATTCTTAGATAAGTATTTTCAGACCCGATTCCTTTGTGCATATGACTCGGCTTGTGTGGATTTTTCTTAGTTCTGATGTAACGAAGATATTCTTAGAATGAGCTCTGTGGGGAAGAGGGAATGTGATCTTAACACTCACTTTAAACTAGTCAACTAGGTGCTATCAGTGCCTAGAAAAGGACTGTTTAAACTTTCTGTAGTGACAAAATGGCCAATCTGCAACGCATCCCTTTGGTAGAGTCTTGGCTCGGTAGGAAATGCGTTAGTAATCACTGCTCTAGCCTTGTGTGCACTACGTGATAGTCACTTAAAGCTTGCTAATACAGTCAGCTTTGAGACTGATGTGGAATATTTTTGAGGACATACAAATGAGTGCTTGAATGAATATCCCCGTGAGTAGTTTCATAGAGCTTATTGGACATTTCAATGTTGTCTTTATTTTAATCTTTGATTGACAAGCATAATACATTCCTCTGCCTTTAATTGACAGTGATGAGATTCTGTATTTCTGCCTCGTAGAGTCATCTTGGTAGTGTAATGCTCAATTTCATTTTTCATCAGTCTTGGGGATGTAATTCTAAACTCTTCATTACTAGAAATACTGAATGTAGTTTTTCAGGAGTAACATGCTTACATTTCCAGACATCCAGACATGCTGATCTCCAGCTCTCTTGCATAGCTCTTGAACCTGAATTTCAAAGTCCCTTGTTTCAGCACATGATCTAGCTCTTGTCTGATGTTCAGTTTATTTCAGAGGTGTTGTAACGTGTTTTCCCACTTGTTCTGCAAAGTTCTGCTTTGCATACTTGTTTCTGGTATTATTGTCACATTTGGACCCTTCTGTGTTACCTTCCAGGCAAGACTCTTGCTGGTGAACAGGGGATCTGCTGGACAGCCTTGCCCTCTGCTGTAGCTATCTTTTCATGTTCCATTGAAAGCCTGAAGTAGCAGCTGCACCTTAAGATCATAACAACAGGTCTTTGGTTACACCACAGTGAGTGTAGCCGAACTCTAGCTAGTCAAGCAGTGACACCACTTGTCACAAAGTCAGTTTGGCTTTTCGTAATGGCTTACTCCTACCTGTGACTAGAATTCAGGAGCAAAACTGATGGCAGTATGCGTACTGTCGTGTAGCAAAACTGAATTATTAATCTTTAAACCAGTGCTCAGATCTAACTAGTTTTTCCAGTGTGCTCTGGATACTTGACTTGACCTGCAGGAATGTTGTGGAGGGGTTATTGGCACATCTGCCTTGTTCTACATACTTGAACTAGCAGATTTTTGCCATTCTTGGAGCAAGCAATTTGTGACTGAACCATGGGTCTCATACCAGCTCTGACTGTCTGCAGTAATGAAACTTGGTGTGGTAGCTAACTTAAAAGCAAATAGTCATGTCTGCTCTAAGTCAGTCTGTAACAAGTGGGTACAAGAAATGACATTAAAGTGCTTGCATTGTGTTTCATCTTGGTTTTATCTGTGTGTGAAATACACTTTTTCTCAAAAGCTGATCAGATGCTCAGAAGTGTGGTGTCAGAATACATATGCGTACCTGCTAGGCCCTCAGATCCAGATACTGGTGCTGTCAGGAGAGAGCACAGCATAGCGTGTATGGGGGCTTTACTGTAACATTAAGCATACAAAGTGTTGATTTGCTTGCAGTTTTCCCCATAGCTAAACACTGAGGCCTGTGAGTAGTTTTAGGACTTGAGCAGTAATGGGGTTGCATGTCTCTGTTAATCATTGCCAGCTGCAGTGACACGATCAGGAAGGCCAGTGTTTTGTTCCATTCTGTTAAATGAGGCTAAGCATGTTGGAAAGGATGCATAAAAAGTATGCTGTTTTGGGTAATTACTTGGCTTCTTCCACTACTAGCAAGTTTGGAATCAGCTAATTAGCTTCAGATTTTTTTTTCTCTCCATACCAGCTAGTGGGGCTCTTAAATAGCTGCTTACTGGAAAAGGAAAAAAAGGGAGGATTGGCCTTCTCCCACCTCTGTCATTGCTGCTAGATAATGATTGACACGTTAGGACTTGGCTGTGCAATCCCGCAGTGGTCTGTGAATACCCCATCTCTATAAATGTTGCTTCTGAACACCAGTACTGAAGAGCTAACTGGGGAGGGCTGGGAGGAGTGTGGCTATAAGTGAATCTGGAGTGTTAAAAGGATGCACAAAGATATAGTATCCCTTATGCATGGTGTTTGTTGCTATGGCATAGAAAACAAAACGTGCATACTATACTTCTGCTCCTGAGGGCCATGATAAAACCCAGGTGGTGGGTTTGAGGCTAAACTTGAACTTCGCCCTGCCTGGTCAGATCACATTGTGACCATGGTGTGATTTGCCTCCCAACTAGAGGTGTGCACGGAACCTGGTACCACTACATCCCTAGCTGCTGACCCTTGCAGTTTGCCCTCAACTTAGCTATACAGCAAAAGGGTGGGTCTTCAGAAGGGAAGAATCTGTTGCCGAGAATAAAAGCAGTAGACTGACGATGCTAACCTCTAGTGTCTTCCTTCGGCTTTTGAAGCACTTCTAGGACTATTGAACCTGAGGGTTGCTAGGAGTCAGGGGCATTGCACTCCTTCACGAAGGGGAAGAAAGGGCGTTACTACAGGAGACAAACTAGGGTAAAATAGTTGAAGTAGCTTGACAAAATTGTTAATGCCTTCACATAAGGGATAGTATACCTCTGGCTGCAATCAAACTTCATTGTACTCAGACTGGTGATTTACGGTTTGTGCTCAGACAAGGTGCAGTTCTTCAGTCAACTACCTGCATATTCCTTCATCTCTTTACAAGTGTTTAGGCTAGCCTATTTCTGCCCCTTATTCTTCCACTTAATATTTTGGAATAATTTGTAAATTCCCCCTCATAACTAATCAGTCCATGTATCTTAAAACCTTATTTTTAAGTTAGTTTTGAAATGGTCAGAATTTTCTCTGTATTACTATAATAACTTCAGTTGTTATCCTTTAGGTGAAGATGAAAGCTGAGTGAAACCGGAGTGCTCATCCATGGGAAGTAAGCATAACTTCTAGTCTTGTTCTGAATGGGTGAAAAAAGAAAGGCTTCTGGACACTTGCTGTCCAGTAACTAACTTTGAATTGGTGAATGTTGAGAAATCAGTACGAGTGAATACGTGCAATGCGTAGGGTAGAACTTAGTACCTGCTGTCAGGCTGCGGGGTTAAGCACCAGACTCCATCTGGGCTTGATACCTTGACAGCAGTGGTTAAAAATACCTTTCTAGGTGTGGGTTTGTACAAAAGCTTTCAAAATCACTGTGAGTGTAACTTCTGAATATTTTTTCCAGTTCAGGAGCCGAGCATGAGCACATCCAGCACGATGCCTGCTGACATGTGGAGGGACCAAGATAACAAGTGAACAAGTAAGTAGTTGATAGCCTTGTGATGCTGTAAGAGCTCAGTAGCCTGTCACCCTGTCGGATATTATGGAGTTCCTGCCTGAAATTTGCCCTTGATACAAAATTTCTGAATCTTTCTTTTGTAGAGCCAAGATATAACCATTGTTGGAGGCTTTTCAGCCCTGCAGCATCAAATAAACTGTCCTCTGAATGCTATAGGTGGTCAAACAAGAAATAACCATTTCTACATTCGGGCTCCACTGAAAGGGGTGTGAATGGGGTGGGTGACTGTCAGTAAGGAAAAAGGGGAACAACAGAGCAGCTGCTTCTCAAATGTTAATCTAACTAAAAGTTGTTAAAAAGCTACTTTTCTGAAATATTTAATGAACATTGAACTGTCAGAATAACCTGGAAGATGAATTAGCACATGCAAGAGCACAAGTGGGTAGTGATTTAGGGAAATAAACTAACTTGCAGAGCTGGAATTAATGAAATTTTCCCTCTAATTTACCACTTAAACTACAAGGGGGAACTTCAGATATTTAAAATCTTGTGTGAGGAGCAACATGCAGAGTACCTTAACTCAGGAACGATGGGTAAGTAGCAGCTTAGATACACCACAACTGAACCTGTAAGACGTGAAGCCAGTGAGACTCAATTGGTGGACTCCTATTGAATCGTGTGTGATTTGTCACTGCCGCTCTTGTCTTTCTGGGTAATAAAACACAAAGCCATTTCAAATCTTTGATATTTACAAAGTAGATGAAAATGTGGATGCTGTCTGTTTAATCTCAAGTCTGACGTGAGAACTTAGGATCCTAGAGAACATTTGGCAGGTGCACGGCCTGTTGTGACACAGTGGTTCCCTTTCCGTGTCATCGTGTGTGATTTCTGCTGGCCTCTTTAATGTTCTTGCTAACTGTGTGCTTTGCACTTGCAGAAGAAGTCCGAATGCAGTGAAGAGGAGCCAGGAACATACATTTTCTAAAAATAAAATATTTTTTTTTTATAAATGACTTGTGTTTTATTCCAGAGTGTATTCAGTGAGTAAGCAATCTGTTCAGCCTCATGTGGTATGGAAGGATTTGAGAAACGCTGCCACAAAGGGGGCTGCAGAAGGGGATGCAAAGTGCTTGGAGCGCTGGAGCGAGAAGGGCTTGGGTCGTTGGACCCTGCTCTGTAGCGTGACAAGCGCATGAAAGAGAACCACTCATAACTAGTAAAAACCTGACAAATACGTAATACGGTATTTTTTCCTGCTGGGATTGTGCCATGGGCTTTACTCTTGCAGATAAAATGCTTCAGTTTTCAGGCTAGCTGTATTCCTGACCAGTGTGCAGCCAGAGGTGCTTTTGCTAAATGGGTAGTTTTTGTTGGTTTTTTTATAAATTACACTTGCACTTAAGGCACTTTAAGTATTTCTGGAAGTTTCACCCATTCCTTCCCCCATCCTGAGTCCTGTATACTGCTGTATTTTTAGATCATAGAATTCTAAATGTTCACATGCGCCTGGTTGGTTTTTAACAGTTTTCTTGGTGATGAGTGTAGTAACCAAGCCTGAGATGCCAAAGTTAGAGTTCTTCGGAAGGCAGAAGAGTGCTGGGTTTAGCTCTTGCAGCACAAATTACCATGGTTCGTACTGCTTCATTTGGTTCTTTGGACAGCTGTACTGTGCACATAGGTAGTTCATGCTGTCATTAAATATAATATTTTGTTTAAATACCAGGTAGCTTAGTGTTAAAAGCCAGTGGTAGGCTCTGTTCGTACAGCTGCATTGTAAGAAGGTTTTCCTCTACAGTGGCGTGAAGAGTCGTGAACATTTGGCTGGGAACTGCCTTGCCAGACTAGAAAGATCAAAATAAATTGGATTTAATGTGACAAAATCGTATGAAATATGTGAGACGTGTCTGGGTGCCCCGGTGGTGCGGGATCAGTGCCTGGCTGGAACAACTCACCTGCGCTTTACGTCCCAGCTGGGAATATGTTTTGCTTTGGCTTAAATGCTGTTTGTTTCCTTCCCTCTAGGAAAGTTTATTAACAAAACAGAGTAACCTTGGTCAAAACTGCTGTAGCTACGTTTCTGATGTTCACTCGTTATTTTATCGCAGTAAGTGTAGACGAGCAGCCTGGGTGCCTGCCTCTGCACCCCAGTTTCGGGCTTGGGTGGAGGGAAGGGACCCCGACAGCAGCGGGTGAGAAGGTCACTGCTGCAGGAAAAGCTTCTTGCTGCTGCTTTTCACTTTTTCATGCAATCAAGCGATGGGGTGGGGGATAATCTGAGGCATTTCACTCTGATTGGACTTCTTTATGTTATTGTCTGCATCTTGAAAAGGCTTCAGCAAGAAGAGGTTTTGTGGTTCCTCAATAGCTGCACTGCCAGGGGGTGGGTTTCAGTGTCTTTGTCTCCACAGCCACCGCAGGCTTACGCAGCCTTTTTTTCCTCAAATTCTGTTATTTTCCAGTAACTTGTCCCAATTTCTTTTCCGCTCTTGCAGCATCAGCTGCTTCCTATGTGAAACTGTTCCAGCCTGAATGCGATTCCAGCATTCAAGGTGCTGAACTTCACCTCCTACAACTCCCTTTATAACCAAACCCTGGTTTGCTTTCCGGAGTGAAATGGGATGTGTGTGAGGGGGGAAAAAAAAAAAAAGCCCCCTGATTCCTCTATTCTCTCATCGCCTGGTAGACAACGAGCACAGAAGTTTTCTCTCAGGGCTGGGGGCTGTGCCAGGGCCATTGTCCTCTGGCTGGTAAAGCCGCTCGCTTGGTTCTACCCAATGTTTCATTAAACAGCTCCTGTAATTAAAAATAGAAAAAAAATTGGGGGCTGAGAGTAGGTACGAGGTACCACGTGGATGGTGGCAGAGTCCTGTCCCAGCGCGGCAGCAGCATTCAGCTGCCATTGCCCCCTTCTGCCGGGAAGGGCTTGGTCGTGGCACGGGTGAAGTGAGTCGGTGACTGCGGGGGCAGCCCTGGGTGGGCCCCGGCCCCTGGGAAGGGCGAACGCCCTGCAAGGGTTTTGCAATGTTTGCACAAAAAACCCACCTCTGTCCTGGCCGTGAGCGGGCTCTGCTCTGCTGTCGGAGGGAGGAGATGGGATTTTTTTAAGCTGAAGGAAGATGATTTCTGCGGGCGGGTGTCTCCCCGGCTTGCTTCAGCCACCACCGTGGGCGCAGTGACAAATGCTTCCCGCGGTAACGCCAACGCACCGAAGCCACAACCCCGTGTTGTGGGTGCTGAGCTGCCGCAATCCATTGTTCAGGGTGGGTTTATTTTTTTTTTTTTTTTTTTTTTTTTTTTTTTTATCCTTTTTTCCCCCCCAGGGGCTTTCTGAGACGAGAGGGGCCGGAGCCTGCCCAGGCCTGTTGCTGTTTATCATCCTTGGGAGCGGGGAGAAGCTCCAAATCGTCACGAGCAGCTCCTTGGCTGCGCTCGCTGCGGCTCTCCCAGCAGAGCCGGGGAGCGATGCGCTGCCAGGAATAAAAATAGTGCTGCAATGGCCATGGCAGCCCCTGCGGGGCCGTGCCGGGGTCGCTGCTGGTCCAGGCCGGCGGTGCCCCCTGTGCCATGCGGTGCTTCCAGGTGCCCGGGAAGCAGTTCCTGCTCTTTCATGATTTATTGGCATTAAAAAAATATTTCCACTTGAATTGCCATAACGTCAGTGCCCCCGTGGCTCCCCCGGGCCCTGGCTCTCGCCAATCCAGGGCTGCCTTTTCCAGGAGCCTTGGCACGCGCCAGCAGCCGAGACGCGCCGCGAGCAGCGCTGGCGCAGGCGGTGACGCAGGCCCGGGGAGGGCTCGGCCGCCAACTCCTTCACCGCAACCGGGCCTCCCTGGTGCCAGGAGAACATCCTTGCTGCAGCTGCCTCAGGAACCAGCTCCCTGCCTGACCCCGCGGGGCTGTGGGCAGGGCGGCCTGCCTGCCTGTGCCGCTGCCTGCCCCGCGGCCCTGCCTGGGTGCTGGCACGGAGCTTGACCCGCTCGCGGCACCCACAAAGCCCCAGCTATGGGTTTGGGGGGGTTTATTAACTTTTTCACATTTTTTTCACCCAGCACTGGTTTGGGGGGGGAATGGTGCTGGCCGGGGGGGGGGATCGCAGCCTCGGGGGGGTGAAGCTGCAGATTTAAGCACCCCCTGCCCCAGCAGCACCCCTGGGGGTCCCTGCTCCTGCCTGCCCTGCCGGGGCGGGGCTCCGGGGGCCGGGGCACGGGCCGGGGTCCGGGCAAGGTGCAGGGGCCGGAGCAGACCCGAGCCGAGCCGGGCTGAGCCAAGCTGGGCTGGGCCGCGCCGCGCCGCTCCGCCGCTGGCCCCGCCCGCCCCGGTCCCCGCCATGGCGGCGGCGTTCACCGCCCTCCGCGTCCTGCTCGGCCTCTTCTTCCTGCTGACGGGCGCCGTGAAGCTCACGGAGCTGCTCTCGGCCGACCTGCACCGGCACATGGTGAGCGCGGCTACAGCCACGGCCACGGCTGCGGGGCGCGGGGGGGCGGCTGGGGCTGGGCTGGTGCGGGGGGGGCAGGACCGAGCCCCTGGGGTGCAGGGCTGAGCCCCTGGGGGGGCTGAGCACTTTGGGGTGCTGGGGTGTAGGGCTGAGCTCTTGGGGGGGTGAGCAGGTTGGGGTGCTGGAGTGCAGAGCTGAGCCCTTGGGGGGGCTGAGCAGGTTGGGGTGCTGGGCTGAGCAAGCCTGAGCCCTTTGGGGTGCAGGGCAGAGCTGTTCCAGGGAAGGGGCTGAGCCCTTTGGGGTGCTGGGGTGCAGGGCTGAGCCCTTCGGGGTGAGCAAGCCTGAGCCCCTTGGGGTGCAGGGCTGAGCCCCTTGGGGTGCAGGGCTGAGCGGAGCAGACCCCGCCAGAGGGGCTGTGCCCCCCAGTTCCCAGGCTCAGGGCTGCTCCGCTCCCCTCCCGCCCTTCCCAGAAGTCACAGTTCGTGCAGTTCGCCGAGGTCTTTCCCCTGAAGGAGTTCGGGTTCACGCCGGAGCCGGGCCGGTACCTGGAGGTGGTGGGCTGGGTGGAGGTGGTGGCCGGGCTGCTGCTGGCGTTCGGGCCCCAGCTCCTGCAGGAGATCAGCAACTTCATCCTCAGCGTCATCATGATCGGTGAGAGCGAGCGGGCGCCCGCCACCCTGCACAGGGTCTCGGGGGACATTTGGGGAGGGACCTCTGTTCCCACGCTCTGCTCCTCGCCCAGGTGCCATCTACACGCTGCTGGCGCTGCGGGAGCCCCTGGCCATGTGCGCCCCTGCCACCCTCTGCCTCGGCCTCCTCCTGCTGCTCAACATCCGCGGGCACGTGGCTCCCACCAAGCCCAAGTTCGAGTGACCAGAGGTGGGAAGGACGGATGGCTCGGCCAGCAGGAAGCGATGCCTATATGGTATTTTCGGGGTCGGCATCGCATGGTGTGGGGTAACTTGCCGCCGAGCCATGGTGTGTCCTCTCCTGCCGCTGATGGGGATCCTGGTGCCGGTTGTCCCCACGCTGTGGGACTCAGACTGGTGCTTTGGGACAGTGGCCATGGCACTGCCACCGCTCCGGCACCTCCGTGCTAAACTCACACAAGGTGTCCGGCTCTTCCCAGCGTTTGGCCACACTGGGCGGGGGCTGGCTCTGCTCTCCTGGGGGCTTTTTTTATTTGGGAATAAAGCCTCTTGTTTTTCATGTTTTGCCTCCCCTGTTTATTTCTAGTTCCTGCCACGCTGAGCTGTGGGAGCTGAGGGGACGTCCTGGGGCTGGAGGCCCTGGTGCCCCGGAGCAACACCTGGGGACAAGGACTGGGGACAGGCAGGAGCTGGCAGCAGCTGGTGCGGAGGCAGACAGCCGTCGGGGAGAGCCCGCGTGGGGCGGGAGCTCCCTGGCCACCCGGAGCCACCCAGCAATGTGCCAGGCCACTTGCTGCACATCCCGGGGGGCCACAGCAGCAACGTGACCCCTGAAGCCGGGTGCCCAGGCAGGCACATGCTTTTTGGGGACAGGGACCCATCTGCCACCCTGGGTGGGCACAGCCAACATGGTCCACTTGGGGTGAACCCCAAGATCACATTTGAACCCAGTGCATCTCCCAGCAAGGCGGCTGGGATGGCTGTGGGGGGAGACTGGCTGTCTTGGGATGACCAGAGGGGGTACAACACCCCTGTACGCCCAGCGGGACCTGAACCATCTTGGGGTGGCACCTTTGATGTCCCAAAGTAGCATCCAGAAACTGCAGGACCATGCAAAGCAGCGAGTTGAATGCTCACAGAGCTTGGGAGGGGGCCCCGGGGTGCTGCTCCCCCTAAATCCAGCTTTGAAGCCAACAGAAGCACTAAGAGCTGGGAGGAGGCAGATTCCAGCTTTGATCCCTTTCGGGGCATCCCCCTTTTTCCCCAGCTGCTGGGTGTGGAAACTTGACCCTCCGCCGCTTTCATCCTGGCGTGGGTGGGAAAAGAGCCCTGGGAAATGGTCCTAGATGGGGCTGGGGGCATGCGAAGGGGCTGGCCGTGCTGGTACTGGCACGGCCAGCCCCCCCGTGTACTCCCAGCCCCGTCAGCCGGCGCAGGGGGTCTTAGCATGGCTCCACGCGGGGAATCCCCCATTACATACACACACAGGTGCTTTCCCCGCTCCGGCTGCCATCCCACAGGCACTAACCCCCACGGGGGCTCGGGATGGGGAGAGGGGGGATCAGGCAGCCCCTGCCTCCCCCCCCCCAGCACTTAAAGCCTCTCCCAGCCCAGCTGGACCAGACGGCGAGGAGCAGCCGGAGGGGACGCAGCCGGAGGGGACGCAGCCGGTCCAGCCCGGTGGGGTAAGTAACCAGCTCGCCGTGGGTGAGATGGAGCATCCCTTGTGCAAAGAGGGGTGGGGGAAGGAAAAAGAAAAGGGGAACTGTCAAAGGAGCTGGGAGCTTCTCAGGGGGCTGCATTGGCTCTGCAGAACAACTGAAGCCACCAGGATGAGCCCTGAATCCCCCAGCCTGGCTCAGCAGCTTGTGTCTTCCATGCCTCAGCCCGGTGCTGGGTGCTGCATGTGCTGAATCTGGCCCTGCCATGCTGGAAAACACCCGCTGGGTGACTCAGTGCCGTCGGCGAGGTGTGGGCAGGCGGTGATGGGAGGTGAAATAGCTGCAGCCTTGGGATACAGCCATTGCGGCACAATGAGGTTTTCCATGGCCAGGACCGGCAAACAGCGGGGTGGCAAACCTGCCTCACGCAGGGCTGGGGGGCGCGGGGGGCTGCCGGCCCCATGCTCGTACCCCCTCCCCACGCCGGGGTCTCTCCACTCCAGTGCATGCTAAGCTGGTGGGTGACTTACCCATAGGTGGGCTCTGTGGGGAGATTTGGGGTGCTGGGAGCAGGATGGGGCTGGGTGGCCCCAGCAAGCACGCGGCTGCGTGGGAGGTGTTAAGCCCCGCAGCTGCCAGCTGGAGCCGGTGCAGCACCTGCGGGCGCCGCCGGCCGCGGCTCTGCCCCTTGGCCGCGGTGCAGCTGCGCCTGCCGCTCCCCGGGGACCCCAGGCCGGGCGGCTGACAGCGGCCCCTGGGCTCCCTCATGGCGTGGGGGGATGTGGCTGGGGTTGGGCTGGGAGGGGATCCTGGAGCCCCTCGCCTCCTGCAAGGAGCCGCTGGAGGCTGAGCCCCTCTAGCAGACGATGGCATCCCCGCGTGGGGGCTCTGCCTTCAGTGCCCAGCAGCTACCGCAGGCGCCAGCCAGAGAGGTTGTCCTGTCCGGGTCAACGTTCCTTCCCTGTCCCCCGAGGGCTGTGTTCAGGGCCGTGCCACTGACTGTCTCCCATCTTTGCAGGAGCCTGGGATGAACGGCTCGGCGCCGCTGCCGGCAGGGCAGCCCGGCGAGTGTGTGCCCAGTGACCCGGTGCAGTTCGTGCTGTTGCCCGCTGTCTACTGCCTGGTGTTGTGCGTGGGGCTGCCGGGCAACCTGGTGGCTTTGCTGGTCTTCCTGCAGAGTGGCAAGGTGAGGAAGGCCATCCGCATCTACCTCATCAACCTCACGCTGGCTGACATCCTCTTCAACCTCACCCTACCCCTCTGGATCCCCTACTACCTGGCTGGTGGGGACTGGCTGCTCTCGGAGGCTGCCTGCCGCCTGGCCGGGGCCGCCTACTACCTGGCAACCTACAGCGCCGTCACCTTCATGGCGCTCATCAGCTTCAACCGGTACTGCGCGGTGCGGGCAGCGCGGCGGGAACTGCCGCTGACGGGGCGCCGGGGGGCTGCGCTGGCCTGCGCCCTGGCCTGGCTGCTGGGGCTGGGCTGTGCCGTGCCCACCTTGGCCACCCGGCAGACCTTCCCTGCCCGCGCCGGGGCCACCACCTGCTTTGAGCAGCATGGCCGGCAGCGGGCGTACGCCTATGCCATGGTGGGTTTCTTCACCGTGGCCTTCCTGGTGGTGCTGGGCACCTACGCCTCCATCGCCCGGGCGCTGTCAGTGCCCACCACCGCCTCGCCAGGCTCCCACCGGCAGCAGGCGCGTGCCATGGTGCTTGGGATGCTGCTGGTCTTCGTGGTCTGCGTGGCCCCCTACCACCTCACGCTGGCCCCCTGGGTGGGCAGCCAGCCCCCCGTGCCGCTCTGCGGGCCCCCTGCCACCCTGGACGTGCTGCACATGCTGAGCGTGGCCCTGCTCAGCCTCAACAGCTGCCTCGACCCCCTCGTCTACTGCTTCTCCATCCGGCGCTTCCGCGCCGACCTGGGACGGACCCTGTGCAAGATTGGCCGGTGCCTCCCTCTCTCCCCGCCAGCCCACACCGGGCCCGTGCCCAGTGCCCATGCATCCTCTTTTGCCTCCTCATAGTGGGGTGGGCAGCAGGGTCCTGCCCCCAGTTGCCCCAGTGCCACAGTCCTGGCAGGATGGCATCGCTGACACCAGGCTAAGGATGGGGAGCAGCGTGGGGGGAGCTCTGGCTTCGTGCACCCCCCCTCCCCCTCCCGCCCCCGCTCTGCTCTCTGTGCATCCCCACGTGCTCACGGGCCCACGGTTTCTGTTCACGCACGGATCCTGCCCTCCACATTCGCAGGCACTGGGGGGGCGGCTCACCCGGAGGGGGGGGCTGAGCTGCTGCGGAGGGAGGCTGAGCTGCAGTGGGACGTGGTGAGACAGGACAGGGAGGGATGCCCAGGGGTTGCTGTCCCCTCCCGGGGGTCTCCATCCCATGGGGACACGCATGATCAAAGACACCCATGGCATGAGCCTGGCTGCCCCGGGGTGAGCTGTTTGGGGCCCCGCAGCCGGTCCTGTCCTGCAGCGTGCCCAAGCCTCGCGCCCGCATCCCTCCTGCTCTCAGCCAGGATTAAAAATGAATGAGCCAAAGGCTTCCCCAGTCTCTTTGCTGGAGGGCACCTGTGCCGTACACTGAGCAGCACCAGCCGCTCCTGCGCCCCAGGGCAGGGCTGGGCGTGGGGCAGCCCCTGGGCCCCAGCCCTGGCCCCCCAGCCCCAGCCATGGCTCAGACCTGCTCCTGCAGCTGGAGCCTGCGCCGGGGTGGCTCCTGCACCGGGGGCTGCTGGGCCCTGCTCCCCCCTGCCCCATCCCCTGCCCTCCCCACGGGTGGGTGGCCATGGTGGGCACAGCGCAGCCCCCAGCCCCGTGCCTGCCGCCCACCTTCCCGGTGAGCCCCGGCAAACGGCGGGGGCGGCGGAGCCAGCGCAGGGCCGTGGGCGGCTGCGTGGGCGGAAGATGGTGTTTTCCCAGCCCTGGCTCATTCCTGCCGCCACCGCAGCCCCGCTCCCCGGCGCTGCGCGGACAAGAGCGGCTGGTGCTGCGCAGCCACACGGGCTCTGGGGCGCACGGGGCAGGGGGACGACGGTGGGCGCCAGGGGCTGGGGTGCATCAGCTGCCCCCTGACCAGGGGTCTCACCCCCCAGCACAGGGCTGCTCTCCAGCACGTTCCAACCCACCGGTGCCTGGGAAGGAAGCGTGAGGCATTGGGCAGGAGGAGATGGGCTGCCCGGGCGACCACCGGCACAGCATGGGCAGGGTGGCAGCTGGGCACCGGGATGGCTGGGTGCTGCCTGTGCCTGTCAGTGGTGGGTTATTAAAGGCTGCTTGGCTGCCAGCAAAGCTGTGGGGCAAGGCCAGGCCCCGGGGGGGATGAGGCCCCCATGTGCCATGGGAATCGTGCACCATCGTGACTTGGGGACACCATGGCACAGTTAACCCATCGCGGGCTCGCAGAACGCCAGGGTGCCCGTGGTGCCTGGGTACTTTGCTCTGGCTCCATGCAGCCTTGCCCGTGGGCTGGGCTGGACGGAGCTGGTCTCCGTGTGCTGCAGTGTCGTGTCTCGGCAGAGCCGGGATGTGGCCAAGGGTGCCCCTGCTCCACACCTGGCCCTGGCCCAGCTGTCCTCGACCACCCGATTGTTCCCTTTTTGAAGTTCATATTAAATTTTAATCCTTTTATGTAACTGCTCAGGGAGGTGGGCAGAGCTCCACTCCCCGCATGCAGCAGGAGCAGCCATGCCGGTGGCAAGGCAGGGTGCTGCAGGGCCTGGCGAGGGCTGGGGCTCCCCTCCCGGGGGGCAGCAGGACTTTTGGGGGGCTCTCTGGTGGGGGCAGCCCCAGCTCCAGCTCTGGCTCTGCGGGGTGTCCCAGGGAAGGGACTGTTCAGTGGTGGGGATGGCGATGGGGGCCACGGGGCTGCTGAGCAGTGCCCTGAGATGGGGGTGGCTCTGCAGAGCCACAGCGCTGGGAGCAGGACCTGGATCCGGCCTCGCTCTCCCCACGGCGTGCTGCTCTCCTGTGGCCCCATGCCACCCCGGGGAAACACTCGTGTCCTCCACCCTGGCCATCCCGCTGGGTGACTGGTGGTGTGGCCACTGGGGACAGCCCTGCCTGGTGACACAGCCAGTCTGGCTAACGACCACAGCGCTGGGACGTGGCCACAAACCACCAGGACACGGCTGCTTAAAAACCTGCTCCAGGTGCTTGCCTGGGCCGTGTCCCCCCACGCTTCGGGCAAGGGCTCCCACGCGCGGCGGGCAGCTTCAGGGCCAGCACGGTGCCAGGGCCAGGCACGTGCCATGGTGTGGCTCCCGCCGCAGCACGCAGCAAGGCATTAACCAGGTTATTGTTCCACTGCACTTCTAACCTGCGTGCGCCATAATTATTATTATTAGCAAATTACACAGTGCGAGGGGCTCGGCGGGCGGGCAGGCGGCAGCTGGCGGCCCCCGCTCTGCCGGGGGGAGGCTGGGCCCCCGGGGGCTGCACCCTGCCCGGGGCTGTCCCGGTACCCCAGCACTTCCCGGGCAGGCAGCGTGGCCGTGGGCAGGGGTGGGTGACTGGTCCCCGGGCGCCCCCGCCGCCCCGGGGGGATGCCCACGGGTGGGTACCACCTGTCCCGGTGCCAGCCCGGCACCGCGGGGCAGAGCCCACGCTGCGTGCCCCGCCGGCGGCACCTCCCCGGCCCCACGCGTGGGCCCCGCGGCTCCCCCCGCTCCCCTTCCCGTCCCCGCCGGGGGTCCCGGGGCGCCGGGAGGCGGCGGCAGAGCCGCACCGGAGCCATTTTGCGCCGCCGCCCGCTCTGACTCCCGGGGAAAATCCACCGCCGTGTCTTGGCTGCACCGCGGCGGCGGCCCCGCTCCGCTCCGCTCCGCACCGATCCGCACCGCTCCGCGCCGCTCCGCGCCCATCCGCGCTGCACTGCGGGGCCGCCGCCACTCGCATGCTGCCGCCCGCCGCGCTCCCACGCGCGGGGCGCCGGCCCGGGCCGCGCCGGGACCAGCCGAGCCGGGACCAGCCGAGCCCAACCGAGCCGCTCCGGTACCGACCGGGCCGGGAGCAGCCGGGCCGGGCCGTCGGGGAGCCGCCCGGCAGCGGCCGGAGGATGTAGGCGGCGGGAGGCGGGTAAGAGCGGCGGGGGCCGCGGGCTGCGGACGCGGGGGGGGCCGGTGCCGCCGTGGGACATCGCCGGGCGGGCGGGGGGGCCCGGTCCCGGGGGATCCGCGGGGCCCGGGATGGGGGGGGGAGGGCTCTCCCCGACGGAGCGCCGGGGCAGTGCGGGACAGGGCCCGGGGGGACGGGACGGGGCGGGACGGGACGGGACGTGTCGCCCGGGGACCCATCCATCGCCGGCGAGCGGGTGCTGGGGGCGAGCCGGGGGGAGGTGGCAAGATGGCTGGGGGCATCGCACCGGCAGCGCGGCGCTCAGCTCAGCCAGCGCTGATCCGGGTCGGGATACCCCGGGGGCTGCGGGAGAAGGGGCGCGGGCATCCCCCATCTCCCGGCGCGGGAGGCGTTGGGGAGGGGGCTCTCAGCCTCTCCAGCCTCCCCCCGGCAGGCGACACCAGCCATCCTGGTGCTCTCCTGCTGCAGAGGGCTCGGGCCAGGGCTGGGCAGGCCCAGGACCCCTCCCCAGCCCGGTGGTCTCCCCTCTCGCCAGCCTGCGAGGCAGGGAGGGTTGGTGCTGGGTGCGGGAGCCATGTCCCGGCCGGGCCGGTGTGGGTCCGGGGCTGCCAGCGGGTGCTGGGAGCTGGCACAGAGCACAAGCCGAACGGTGACTCTCACCGTGCATCCAGGCTCCGTGGTACAGCCCAGCCTGGCAGGCAAGCAGAGCTTTCCGGGGCCTGGGTCTGGGTGTCTCTCTCCTCTCGTCACCTTCCTTCTCCCGGATGGTTGGGTTGTGTTGGAGGAGCCAGTCCAGTCCCTCCAGCCCGTGCCAAACCTGCAGAGCAAGTTGGCGCTGGGACCGCTTGTCTCTCTCCATCCCGTGACATCCAGCCCTGCACGTCGCTTCCCTCAGGGGCGCAGGGCCGCGCTGCCCACAGAGGGTCTCTGCCTGTTCCCCAGGCCAGGCACCAAGCCCCGAGCGGGCAGGAGGGGACAGAGCCGGGCTGTTGGGTGCCAGCTGCCCCCATGGGAGTCGGGGCTGGGAGCAGGCAGCCTCCCTTGGTGTAAATCAGGGCAGGATCTGGCCAGCAGTGCAGATTCTCCTTTAGGAAATGGATGTCATTTCCCGTCTATCTTGGTTCCTCTCCTCCATGCTTCCACTGTCCTCCCGCACGCGTCCGTGGTTCCCAGCCCTCGAGGACCCTGTCTGCTGGGGGATGGAGCAGGGGGACAGCCACCCGGAGACAGGCACAGCCGCACTTGGGAGGCTGGAAGGAGGCACGTCAGCCCTTTCAAAGCATTTATTGAAGCGCCGGCAGGGCCGGGAGAGAAAAATTAGCCATCAAAGTGACCATGGAGCATCTGAGTTGGAGGGTTCCCTCCTGGCTGCGGGGGTGGCAAGAGCAGTGGCGCAGGGCAGCGGAGGCCTGAGCCGTGTTTGGAGCTGCCTTGGGTGTTTTTACCCCACTGAGCCCAGGCACCAGGATGGGCTCTGGGCATCCCTGCTGCGGGGAGCGGGGTGACACAACCATGACGTCCCCATCCAGCCTGGGTGAGTTGGTGCTGAGCCCTCGGTGCCCAAATCTTCCTCCTGAGTGCCAGGACTTGTGGCATGTGGGCTGGAGAAGGCAGCGCAGGCTGGAGGAGCAGCACCAGCAGCAGCCTGGGCAGGGCGCAGGGAGGGAGCAGAGGGCGGTGGGGAGCCCAGGTTGGGGGTACCTGGGGGGGCCCTTCCTTCAGCCTCCCCATCGTGAGCTCAGGGCAGAGCTGTGCTGGGACATGTGGGACACAGCGCCCGCACAGGAGGCACGAGGCTGGTGGCTGCACTGGTGCGTAGGTCTCCACGGGTCTGCCCACCTGCGAGGGCAGGATCCGGCCCCACTCTGGGGTCTCCTGCCCAGGTGGTGCTGCTGCGGCTGGGGCTGGGGCTCCAGATCCAGGTTTTGCAGACGCTTGTGTCTCTCTGACAAGCTGATCTGAAACCCTGGATCCCACCCAGCCAGAAATTTGGATCTGGAGCCAAAGGTGACTCTTGGCCCTTACTGCCATCACGGGCAAAGCTAAGATCTGGATCTGAGTGGTGACATGAGGAGCCTGGATCCGGCTCAGGAGCCGAATGTGTGGCTTGTGCTCCTTCTGCCCATCAAATTGGATTTCCTGAAATAGCCTGTTGAAGACCAGAGCCCGGCAGGGACCAAATGACAGGTCACCAGGGGTGTGGAAGCACCACCACGATCCTGGCTGCCTGCTTCAAGACGTTGGCAGCCAGCAATAATAGTAATATACGGTGCCATTGCTGGGAGAGCGCAGCGCCGGAGAGCTAAGAATAGCAGGCGAGACGTGCTGGCAGCCGTGGGACTCACGGGGAGGGCCGGGGGCCTGGGGCACACGGTTGGATGTGTCCTGGGGGACATCCTGGTGATGGAGTGGATGGAGGTGGCTGCCTGCCTTCCTCACGGGGGCAGGACATCCCGCGGTGCAGGTGGCACGGGGCATGGTGGGTGCCAGCGGCAGGCAAAGGGATGGGGAGGTGCAGAGCAGTGCCTGGTGCTGCCAATCCTGCGTAGTGCCCTTCAACGTGGCCTCGGGGCTCTGCTGTCCTGGAGAGCCAGGGGTGAAGCCTGCGCTGCCAAAGTGCTCCATGGCCTTGGGATCGTGGCCGTCTTGATGGCCCATGATGCCCGGTCCCCCTGTGAGCGGCAGCACAGGGGGGGGCACCCCAGGATGAAGGAGGGGGCCAGACTCTGAGCGCAGCACCCCATGCTCGCCTCCCCTCTGCCAGGGAGGATGGAGCCCCTTCTGCTCCCCCTGCCCTGCCCAGCGCCCTGGGGCCATTCGGTGTCGGCCCTGGGGGGACAGAGGAGGCACGACCGCCATGGGCACACGAGCCGAGCCGCGGGCAGGCCGGGCTGCTCTCTGCCAGCCACGGTGGCAGCACGTGGCAGCAGAGCAAGTGCCCATCAGATTAAGGAGAATTAATTTGTACTTTCCCCGTTTCCACGGGGCCGGGGGTGCTGCAGGTGCCCGGTGTCCCTTTCCCGTGAGCAGCTGTGCTCCCGCAGGTCCCATGTCAGCACCGCTGCAACCTGCCCTCAATCCTAATTAGATTTTCCACGTGTCCCCCCCTCAGCTCACTCCTCCCCAAATGCTGGAGCGGGAAGGAGCCATGACATGGTTTCTAATCAGCTTCTGAATTCAGATTTCTCTTGGCTGTCGTTGGAGGAGGCTTTGCACAGCCTTTGTCTGGTGCTGCCCGAGCAGGGTGCTGCTCTGCGGTTCATCTCGAGGCCGCGGATGCAGGCGATGCCGGTGCCCCAGGGAGCAAGCGGCTCAGCGCTGCGCACGGAGGCAGCCAAGAGACCCTACAGAAACACAGCGCTGTTTGGAGCCCAGCGCTTGCAAGAGCATCACCAGCACCCACAGACCCTGCCACATGTGGCTGGGTGGGAGCCAAAGCAGGCGGCCTCCTTGCTGCAACCCGGGGCCGGCAGGTGCTGGGGCTGCCACACGGTGCGGTGGTGCTGTGCCGGCTGCTCCTGGCAAGCACCGAGCACCACTGCTGCTGTTTTCCTGGGGCTCATTCTGCGTTGCTCCCGGGGGGCTGGGCAGCTGGTGCGGGAGCTGGGCACCGTGCCCCACGTGCCTGTCCTGGCGCGGCTCCACTGCGGCCGGTGCATTGCTGGGTTTGGCTCCTTCCCCGGCACCTGGACCTCGTCGGCAGCAAGTTGTGGCTCTGAGCGAAGCCAGGGGATGCAAACACTTCGCAGCACTGCCAAGCCCCAATTAATAGCCTGTGAATCATGATGCCATTGGAAGAGCAGATGTTTGCGGCGTGGTTGCCAGCGCTCGGCGTTTCACTGGGGGTCTGTTTGGCCTTAAACCGGCAGCTTCGGGTGGCAGGCGGTGGTAGGAGCCGTGCTGCCTGCCTGGCCTTCTCCCCTGGCGGGGCTGGGAGCCGTTCGGGCTGGGAATTAGCTGAAGTTTTTGGTGGGCAGAGCGGAGCAGCAGAACAGCCTGTCTGTGGGCGTGTGGGGGTGCCGCTTCGGAGCGAGAGGACTGCGAAAGCTGAAGGTACCGAATCCCGGCATGATGCCCAGTGGGAGACCTGCCGGTGTCCCATCCCTGGCGCTGTGGCCTCGGCCCGGGGCACCTCCTGTCTCCCCAAGGGGCTGGAGGGGCTGTGGTGGGACTGGGCACCCCGTGCCCCTCAGTTTGGGGATGGTGAACTGGTTGTTACTGGGGAAAAGCTGCATGTCTTGGATGTGGCTGTTTCTGCTGTGGTGCAGCTTGGCCGCGGTGTCCCTATCCGGCGGGTCGGGGCAAGACCCCATGGTGGTTGATGCACCCCGGGTTGGTGCTGTTGGTGCAGACGAGCCGAGGGATGGTCTCGGTGTTTCATGTCACGACATGCGTCTGTTCCGGGCTCCCCCGGGCCCTCTCTGGGTTGGGGGGAGTTGGGGATAGCCCTGTGCCGGAGGAGCCGCGGCGGGTGCCAGCGGGTGTCGGGTGTGGGCGTGTGGGGGGCTGGCGGGGGCGAGGGCTGTGCGCGGGTGCCTGCGGGGTGCAGAGGAGCGTGTGGGCGGGGGGGCGTGGGGACGCTGCGGGTGGGAGCAGCGGGGGTGCGGGGTGCACAGCACTGCAGCGGTGCAGGAACAGCTGGGTGCGTGGGGCCGTCCAGGTGCACAGGGATGCAGCGGTGTGGAGTGGCCGCGTGTCCGTCCGGGTGTGAGGGGCCGCGTGTCCCTCCGTCCGCGCACGTGGCGATGCAGCGGGGTGGCGCGTGCGGGGTGCTGCGTGGGTGCGCGGGTGCTGCTGGCGTGGGCAGCCCCTTCCCGGGGGTGCGTGGCCGTGCGCGGGTGTGGCCGGAGCGCGCCGGGGAGAGCGCGTGGGTGTGTCCCAAACGCGTGGGGGCGCCGGCTCCGCCACCGCCTCTCGCCAGCTGGAAGGCGCCGGTGTCGGCCCAGGAGCTGGGAGCGTGGCCACCACCGTCCTGCCGTGGGTGGCTGTGACCTCGGGGACGATCTCTGGCTGGGTCGGTGGCCGCTCGCTGCGCGGCCTGGCCGCGGCATGGGCAGCCCGCAGGGATTTCGCAGGAAGAGAGCGAATCCAGCCGCCGTGCCGCTTCCGTCCTCCGGCTTCTGCCGAGCCCAGATGGGCAACTTCATGGCTTAGCGGTGGCGGCAGGGTGAGTGGGGCGGCGGGGGAAGGAGAAGGGGCTGCTGGGCGGGAGGGGAGCGGGCCTGGTTCCATGCAGGGGGGTCCATGCCTCACAGAGCCCCTCTCCCGGGAGAGCCCCGCGTTCTGCCCAGCGGTGCTGGTGCAGCGGGTGCACTGGGTGGGGGGAGCCGAGTCCCCCCAGCCCGGGCAGAGCGGGAGCCCCCCAGGCAGCCCGCAGCCCCGTGGAGCCGCTCCTAACCCTTTCCTGGCCGAGTCCTCTTCCCTGGCAGCCACCTCCTCGTCTCGGTGTGCAGCGTATGGCTCCAGGCCAGCCCTTGCCCAGACAAGCCTCGGCACAGCCTTGAAGCTCTCCCAGCCGGGATGGGGAGCTCCCAGCCCAGAGGTCTCTCCTCCCTTTCCCTGCAGCCCTGTGCTGGGCTGGGGGCTGCGTCTGCTGGGGCTGGGGGCTGCGCATGTTGGGGCAGGGGGCTGTATGCACTGGGGCTGTGCACACCGCTGGTGGCAGCCCGGGCTGTGCCTGAGCTGAGCTCACCCTTGGGGACATGGTGCGCTCAGCCCTGGGGACGCGGTGGGCTCAGTGCGGGCGTTTGCTCAGGATGAGGGAGGTGAGACCCCATTGCTCCAGGCCCAGCTCTGCACGGGGCCATGCTGCGCTTGCTGTCCCCGAGCCGTGCAGCACTGGGGTCCATGGCCGGTTGCGGGGGTGAGGAGGGAGTGGGTTGTGTGCGGGGGAGGCTTTGCTGCATGCTCAGAGCTGGGGGGACATGCTGGCCTTGCCCGAGCCCCCCATGGGGTGGGTGTTCATTTGCCTGCCCGTTGCGTTCCAGAGAGCAGAGCCGGGAGCAGAGTGCTGGGGCAGCCAGGCCGAGTGTGTCCTGGCAGCGTGGGGCGCGGGGCAGGGCTGCAGCTCCATGTGCGCGAGGGACGGCGTCCTCTCTGCGGTTTCTGTGTGTTGGCCCATGGATGGAGCCGGGGAGCCCCGGGTCTGCCTGCCTGCCAGACGGCCCCGCTGCCGGGGAGCGGCACAGCCGGTGCCGACATCTGTGCTTCGAGCCCTGCCTGTCTTTGGTTCGCTCCTTGGCACAGTCACAGTGGCAGTCAGGTTCCTCCGTACCTCTCCATGGTTTTCCCCCACCACCTTGCCTCTCCATGAGATGACCCTGTGTTCTCCGGTGTGTTTTCTTGGAGGGGAAACTGAGGCAGGAGGGAGGGAAGTAACAGAGCCCTCTCCCAATCCCCATCATCCTCAGGCTCGATCCCACGCCTCACCCTGGCTTGTTTTTCCCTGCCAAGTGATGCCAAGAGCCGGGGGGAAGCAAGGGCATCCCGGGACACAGCTCCCGGCCGTGTCTGCCCGGGGCCCTGGAGCCGCCCGGCTCCTCCTGCCGCCGCCTGGCGCGTCCCTGGCCTGGGGCTGCGAGAGGGGCTGGTGGCGGGGCCGCGGGGCGGCGGTGGTGGCCACGGTGGCTGTGGCAGTGGTGGCCGTGGTGGCCGTGGCGGTGGTGGCCATAGTGGCTATGGCTGTGGCCGTAGCGGCGGGCGGGCGCTGTCCGCGGTGCTGATCGCCCCACGCTGCGTGACCGGAGGGGAGAAGCGGCGGCGAGTCCCGACCCCTCGGTCCCCCCCGGGGCCGCCGATGGGTGCGCTGGGGCTCGGGGTCCCCCCGCTCCCCTGCGGACCCCCCGGCCTGCCCCTGGCCTTTGATGTGCGGCAGCTCCAGACAGGGCTGGCGGGCCGGGCAGGCAACCCAGGGCCGTGCCCGCCGCCCCACGCCCTGCCTGCCGGGCCGGGCACGGCTGCCCGCCGCCGGGCGCTGCTGGCTGCCCCGCCGCGCAGGTCGGACCGGGACCGGGCGCCGCGAGTCGGGCTGGAGAGGAGGGTAAAGCAGGGCACCTGGGGACATGGGCCACCAAGGCTCCATCACGCCCTGCTGGGTGTGGGACAGGCCCGAGAGGTGCTGCCAGCTCTGCTCGGTGCACCCAGACGGGCGCAGGGTGGCCGACGCGGCGTGCCCGGGGCAGGACTGCGGGCTGGGGACCCTGCGCCCACCTTGGCTCCCCGGAGCCGTGTCCCCGACCACGGTGCCGGTATCAGTGCTCCCAGAACAAAATGTCAAACCATGCAAATGAGGCTGCGGGAGCGGCTGATTGAAGGGCCCTGCCCCGCCTCGGAATTGCAATCAAATATGCAAATGGCTCCTGAGGAGGCTAGTGAAGGCTATTAATAGCGGGGGATGAGGCTGTGAAAAAGCATGGCATTCTTTCAGAGGATGAGGCTGGGGGCTGAGCTGGCTCTGCCTGTCCCTCTGCCCTGCAAGTGCCAATGCCTCAGACGGGGTGGCGGGTGCTCCCTGCGGGGAGCCCATGGACACCAGGTATCGCTTTGGCCACCGTGACCCTTTGCAGGGCGGGTGCTGCCCGTGTGCCTGTGCTCCAGCCTGGCGTTCAGTACAAATGGTGTGTGTCTCCGTGCCAAACAGCTGGGAAACCCCGCGGGGACGTTGCATTCGTTGCAAACGCTGGGCTGAGATTTTCCCCTTGGGGAATCTAACCTCAAACAAGGAGGAATTAGGTACCCAGGGGGACCCGGGCACTGCTAGGGGGGTTTACTGTGGCTCAGTCTGGCGGGGGGAGCTTGGCCTAAAGCAGGCATCACCGTTTCGGTGTAGGGAGGGAGGAGAGGGCTGGGGAGGGCTCCTCCTGGCCCCCCATCCTTCACCCTCCTCTTTCATCCCCTTCTCTCTCCTGGCTTCCTTCCGTTGCTGTCGAGGCAGAGGACATCCCTCTCCTGCCAGCTCCAGTGCGAGCACGAGGTGGGTTCCCACTGTGGCACTGGTGGGGACTGTGCTGTCCCCGGTGCCTCAGCCGGCGCGGGGGGCTCGGTGTGCTTGGGCCCCCGCCGCAGCCTCTCTGCTCCGTCTCGCGGGTTTTGAGAGCTGGGAACCACCTGACCTTTTTAGAAAATTGTGGAAGTAAGGCTGCAGAGAACAGTAACTAATTATTTAAAATCTGAAACTGGAATAATTAGCCCAATTAACAGTCTCAGGTGACATCTTATCCCATCTGATAACGGTCTGAGGAAGAGCAAAATTAATTAACCTGTCAGCCTGACATTTGTAGGTCACCGCCGCTCCTCACACCCGTCCGGGCGGGAGCAGGAGTGGTTCAGGGGTGCCTGTCCTGCTTGGTGCGAGGGGTCTGTGTCTTTTGGGGGTCTCTGTGCAGGGAGCGGGGCTGCGGGTGAACCCAGGTGCCAGCCAAGGGGGATGGATTGGGGGCTGGCAAGTGGGGGGAGAGGGTGCCATGGTCTGAGGCCGGGGTGATGGGCAGGGGGATGGGGCTCGGTGTCCTCTGGGAATGCTACCAGCGCAGGTTCGTTAGTGAGGCGGCAGCTGTAGGCCTTTAAGGTTGCTGTGGAAACGGTGGTGCTCGTTACCGGGAGGAGCCTCACGCTTTCCAGGCAGGGCCCCCCCATCGCTGCAGAAGGGGAACCCCCACCCCGGACACCTGGGACTGCAGAGACCCCCGTGTCTGGGGAGGGACACGGCGAGGGCACGGCTGTGCACACGCCGGCGGGTGGCATTGGGTGCACAGCTCCCCGTGGGCCAGGCCCCCTCCCTGCCCGCTCCAGCACAGATCCCCCCAGCCCCAGCTTGTCCTTGGCATGGCCGGTGGTGCCGGACAGGGCTGCAGATGCATGCACACGCAGGGACACACATGCACACGCATGCATTCCTGCACAGCGCGGGGTGCCAGCGTGCACACCAACCCAGGCAGCGCAGCTGTGCCCCCACAGCCCCTCGGGACCCTGTCCTCGCACCTCCGCCGGCACGTGGCCGTGCACGCTGCCAGCACGGGAGCGTCCACGTGTGCACGTGTACCCGCCTGCGCCCCAGCCTGGCACCGGGACCGCGCTGCCATCCTGTCTGCCCTCCCCGGCGCAGGGCCCACGGGGTGCAGAGCGTGTAAAGGCAGAGCCCCCGGCCACAGCCCTGTGGGCGGCTCGGTGAGGCCTCAGTGCTGCTCTCAGCTCTTGGAGTTTTAATGAGGTAAATCGTATAAAAAGCTTCATTTGCCCTAAATGCCCATCCCTGCGTGAAGCCGCTGCGGCGCAGCCCGGGCCCACCCCGGGAGCAGGGCAGGGGGCTGCGGGGCTGGGCACACGCTCCCGGGCTGGGCACGTGGTAGCGGCAGGAGGAGGAGAACGAAGGCGTTTTAGCACATTTGCAATCATTTCCCTCCTCCCCCCCAAGTTTACAGCTTACCTCAGCGGCTTATCAGCCTCCAATCTCATTAAATCAGGCAAATTGTAGCATCTGATATTTTATGGAGATTAAGGTGTGCGCCCAGACTCTATAATTATCGGCAAAGATGTATTTACAATACCTTGTTGCTAGTAAACAAAAAATAACTTCAGATCAAAGCGCTTTTACAGGGAAATAAATCTGCCGATAGAGCCCCGCTGCGGCGCACAGCAGGGAGACGTCGGCACTGCCCAGGGTGGGTGGGCATCGCGGGGGGACGCGCGGGGGGCGGTTCGGGGATGTCCCTGGTCCCACGTGGCCACTGCAGGTCCCATGTGCCAGAGCCACCCATGTGCCCTGTGCCAGGGTCTGCATTGCTGGCATCTCCCCCGGGTGCCCACCCACGCCGATAGCCATGGCTCCACCAGGGTTTTCCACCCTGGAGACCTCCCCGCGCCCTTGCTGACACAGGACCGGGATTTATTGGCACAAGCGTGCGAGCGGCGGCAGTAGCACCTTGCCCCTCGATTTTTCACCGCGGTGGGAGCGCTGCGGATTACCGATGCGGTGACACTGGTTTATTGCTGCCTGAAGTGGATTTATCCGTGCAGTGGGGCCCGGGCTCGCTGCTGGTGTAAATCACCGCAGCGTGGCTGGCACAAGCCCAAGCATGGTGGCTGCCTCCCGCCAGGCCAGGGTGTTCCAGCCTCCTTAGGGGTTTTCGTGGCCGGGCTCCCCGTGGGACTGTGCGCTGCACACCCCAGCTCAGCTGCCCGGCAGCAGGCATGGCCGTCCCTTCTCCATCTCCCTCTCCTGCCCACTGAAACAAGAATAAAATGGTGATAATGCTGCAGACGTCCTCTGGAAAGGGCTCTGAGGCAGATGAAAAGCCCTACTTAAGAGTGAGGCCATTATTATTAATAACTCAGAGTGAGGCTGTAAATTCAGCCGACACAGCTATTACTGGAAATGAACCTGCTCCCGTGACAGATCCAGGGCTGCCCGGGCATGGGATGGAGACGGGGACAGGGATGGGGACAGGAGAGCGGGGCCGGGCGGCCATGCAGCTGCTGGCTGGGTTGTGCCCACAGCCATTGGGGCAGCATGGCTGGCGGGGGCAAAACCTCTTGGCAGACATCAGCTCTGTCTCGGCTCACTGGGACGATTTCTTGGCTTTTTCTGGGAAGGTCGGAGGTGTGAGGGAGGCGACCCGGAGCACGAGTCTCCCCCAGCAGGAAAGGAGGTGGCTGAGGTTTGCAACAAGGCTGAGGCCTGGCTGAAGCTCAGGACAGGGGTGACGCAGGCTGTGAGGAGCGTGGCAGGGGCTGGCGCCGGGGCTGGCGCCAGGGCTGGGCATGGACAGAAGGGCCGCAGTGCCGCAGCCGGCCTGGGGCTGGGCTGGGCAGGACCTGCTGTGACCATTCTGGCGCGGCTGACTGTGTCCATCTGGGGAGCATCCATGGGGATATTACACCTTGGCAAAGGTTATATTAAAGTAAAAATAACCCGGTGCCATTTGTCGCCCGGCGCCTGCAGCCAGGTCAGCAAAAGGCGAAGAGCTGCCGTGGCTCCTGCTCTATCGGGCTAAATTCACCTCTGGCATTGCCACCCCACGAGCGGTGCAGCTGGGGCAGCCCTGGGGCTGGTGGGGTGCGGGTACCCAGGATGGCAGAGCTGGGGGCAGGGGGTCCTGTGGGGGTGTGGGGTGCCGGGGCTGCGGCCATGGGCTCGTGGTGCTGCCTGCGCCCAGCTCAGGAGCTTCTGCGGGGGAACGAGCTTTGATATAAATACCTTTTTGCTCAGCACACGACCTACTTTCCAGACAATGCCATTAGCCTCCCGACTCCCTCATTCATCTTCCGCCATCCTCCTCCAGCCCGCCCCAGCGCTGCACGCGTGGCCGTGGTGCGGCGAGGCAGGATGGGCACCTGGCTCAGTGGCACCATGGAGACCCCTGTGCTGGGACTCAGGGCCAGCCAGCAGCCCCGTCCCCATGGCTGGCGGGGGGCTCTTGCTGCCTGGTCCTTGCCCCTGCTCTGGCCTTGCGGGGGGTGGCTGGGTCCCCTTTGGGGTTTCTGCACCCTATCTTGGAGGGTGCTCAGCTCCGTCATCCCTTCCCACTACCCCTAGCCCTGTTCCCTGGCACGGTCTGTGCCCTGGCTGGCAAACAGCCTTGTCCAGGGACAGCCTTGTTGTGGACATCCTCATCGGGGCAGGGGTGAGCGCGGTGAAGCAGGCAGCAGCCAAGTGCTGGCTCTGGGCTGGCCCGTGGGCAGTGTGTGGGGGCCAGGGCCCCTCCTGAGCCCCCCCGGAGCATCCCTGGCGCTGGGGCCATGCATGTGGTTCATCCGGGGACGATCCCGTGGGAGCTCCCATGTGGCAGCAGAGGCTGTGCGGCACAGTTGGCAGCCGGTGAGCGGCTGGTGGGATTAGGAGCAGGTTGAGCAGAGGGTGCCTGGTCCCACCGGCCCCCGCTGACAGCCCTGGCATTGGTCTTCCTCTGAGAGCTGGAAACACTTCCCTGGGAGGCAGGGTGGCCCCTGGGCCTGCCGCTTGCACACCTCCACGTGCAACTGGGGCCGAGCCCCTGCCTCCCCTGCAGCTAAAATTAAATATTCAATTTGTATTGCTGGTAAATCCTGTAAATCTCTTTTATCTCTAAGCTCTTGTAGCAGGAATATTGGTGGTGTAATCTCTGTGGGGGCCCGTCCCGCCGCCCTTTGCAGCTCCCCAGCTCGGACCACACTCCCCTTTCCCCATGTCTCCCTGTGGGACACTTTGGAGGCTGGTGGCAGAGCGGGACCCCAGTGCCCATGGCAGAGCACCCTGCGGCAGAGCACCCCATGGCACCGACCCTGCCTGTGCTGCCCGCTGCAGGGGCAAGAGCATGTGCTGTCCCAGCACTGTGTGTGATGGGGATGCCGGTGCCTGGGTGACTGACGTGGTCCCGACAGAGAGTCCCCCATCCCCACCGTGGCCCCGGCTCACCAGCTGCATACCCCCCCTCGCTCTGCCCCCACGCTGGGCCTACACTAAGAGCATTGTGCAGAATTATGTATTTAAATATTTAGGTTTTCATCAGCTTTGCAAATTAAGCCCATCCATTAACGCGGCAGTTTGGGTACTCCGCTGGTGAGCTGGGCTGTGCAGTGCCCTGCGCTCGCTGTGCCCATCCCAGCCCTGGCTCCAAGGGGCCCTAGGGGTGGGATGCAGCCTGGGAATGGGGCATGGTGGTCCGGAGCATCCCTCCTGGTGTAGAGGCTCTGCTTCCTCGCCATTTCCAAGTCCTGCTTGCTGGAAACCGTGGCCCCTGTGGCCCTGCTGCAGGAAGAGCCATGGGACGGGATGGTGTTGCAAAAGGAACTGGTTGGGATGGGTGTTATTTGAGGTCGGAGCAGAGGGTGCCACATGCCAGGGAAAGCAGGGCGTGGAGAAATGCCAGTGGCAGGTGAGAGCCCTGGTACAGCTGAGTGCTCGGCGGGAGCGGAGCTGGGGATGGAAGGGCCAGCCCGCCCAGGGACTCGGTGGGGACAAGCAGGGGACGGCCAGAGATCGTCACCACTGCTGTGCTCGGCGCTAACGCTGTGCCACCTCGAGCTCACCAAAGCAGCTTTGGAGTGATCCCCGGCTTAAGTCATTACACTCTGTGGCCGGGGAGATAAGTGGCTTTTTAAGCCCAGGCAGCACGGCCCATCCTGCCAATGGAGCGGGCTGCGTGCGGGTGGGGAAGGTGAAATGGCACAGCCCGGGGGGGTGGGTGGGGAAAGGGCGTTCATCCAGCACCCATGGCCCCCAGATGGCTTGGAAAGGTTCCTCCAGTGGGGCAGGTCTAACTCCTGGGGGATGCCCAGAGCCCACTGCCCCTGCTTGTCGCTTCCCTTTGCTGCAGGTGAACATGGGGCGCGTTGGTCTCGCGTTGGCTCTCCGTCCCGCTGGGCTCCCCAGGGTCACCTGCACGTCCCCCCTTTCCACCAAGCGCTGGAGGGGCACCGGGGGAGTGTGCCAGCTGCTGCTGGCCCTAGGCAGCACGGGCAGATGTTGAGTGCGTCCATGGGAGGGAAGCTGTCCATGGGCATAACTGGTGATGGGTGCTCATCCGTGCGGTGCAGCGCCCATGAGCCCTGTGCCAGCTGGCGTGGGCTGGGGTCCCCCGGGGTCCTGCCTGGCCTGGGGGTCCCTCCAGGGTGGTCTCCCGACTCAGTTGGCTGCGCTCCTGCTGCTCTGTCTATGGGGTCCCACCTCTGGCAACTGGCTCCCCATGTGCCATGTCCCAGCTCCCGTGGGCAGGATGAGCATTGCTGCGGGGCTGAGCGGGCTGGAGGTGCCTGTGGCTTGGGACAGCTCACCCCTGCCAGCCCTGCCTCTGCCCATGCCCGCCTGGGAACGCTGGCGCAGCCCCTTCCCTGGGCCACCTCTTTCCTTCTCAGCCAGCTTCTTTGTGGGCTCTGGCCCCTGGCCCTGGCCGCTCCCCGCTTGTACAGGGCTTTTGAAGAAGTGGCTCTTCTGCCAAGATCCAGGTTTGGGCTTTGCAGGGATGGAGCGCCAGGCTCCCTTCTCCACTGGCTTTGCCCTGGCAGCCCCAGGGTGCTCTGGCTCCCTTGCATGCCCCAGCACAGGAGCGTGGCTCTTGCCCCGGGGGAATCAGCTCCACGAACCAGGCTGTCCAGGCTGCATGTGCTGTGCAGGGCTGGGGGTCCCACTCTGCTGGGAGGCACCTGCGTTGCGGCGGGGAGTCCCGGTGCTGGCGGCCGTGCCGGGATCCCTGGCAGCTGGGGCGCGTCATGGCCGTATTTCCTCGCTCTGCTCCAGGAGTAATTGCTCAGATGGGGACTTGGGGCAACTCCCATCCCTCTCCCCGCATGGTAATGAGTCAAGAAGACTCAAAGACAAATGGCTCATTAAGAAGCAGTGCTGCATTGCAGGATTTTTCATCCCACCAACCGCTGCATCAGCAGAGGCAGCACCTCTCGCGCTTGCTCTCCCCAGCCCTGGAGAAGGAGCTGTCAGGCAGCCGGTGCCGGTGCCAAAATTAATCATGTGCTTAATAACCTGCCCCTCCCGTCGAACGGCCTGTCCTCAGCCTCCCTGCACGCTGAGTGGGGCGGCAGCGCTGGGCTCGAGCCCTGGGGCACCGTGGGTTTGGTGATCGGGAAGCGCCTGCGCTCGGCGAGGGGGGATGTGCTGGGGCAGGGCTGAGCCGGGGGAGATGCCCCGCGGCATTGGGGTGCCAGGGCCCCCCAGCCCAGCTCCATCAGGGCGCCGGCCGGCCGTGCTGAGCAGCACGATGCTGCTGGCCCTTCTCGGTGGCCTCGGTAAACACTTCTTGCTCCACTCACATTTGCAATTCTTCAGCTGGTATTTGTCCTTCATGACTTTTTAAAAATCTCACCTCATCCCTTATTTACAGTGGCGGCCAGTTGGTTCCTGCCCCTCACAACCCTCCCCGGGCAGTGCCCGCCTGCTGCCCGCTTGGTTTCCTTTCCTGAACAGATTTGATTTCCTGATTGCGTTGAGCACGTTTGCTGTGATCTTTGTACCTGCTCACTCCCCGTCCCCATCCCCTGGCCAGCCCTTACCTACCGGGGTGGTGAACCTCTCCTAATGACACTCTTCCCTGCCTGACACCACTAACAAACTGTCGGTGAGCTGCTTTCAGCTACTTCAACTTTCAAGAAAATAATGACTCGATGCAGATTTATGTACTAAATCAGGTGATGTCTTACTAAGCCCCCCTTTTTTTTTCCAGGCTGAGTAAATTTTACTAATACAGCCTAATAAACAGAGCAATTAGCAATGAAATAAAATGTTTGCTATCTACAATCCTCCTCGCTTACAATGAGTTGGGAGAAAGTAAATAGATTAAAAGCATGGTGGAAACGACCTGGCGATATTCCATATTTATTTTCTTCTGATGACCGTAGATCAAATTTGCTCAGCTCCTGAGTGGGAAGACCACTTTATTTTTTTTTTTTTCCAGGCTCCAGCTTGCGCGTGGCGCTGGGCACTCACACTGCGTGTTTGTTCTCTCCTGCTTTCATCCCCAGCCATAAAGATCCCCAGCAGGACCTGCGCTGGCAAAACCTCGCGCTAATTTGCAAAGCAGAATGGGCCGAGCTCGCGCCTCTGCCGGGCCAGCAGCTGGAAAAAATCCCTTTGCTCACGCTGGAAAGCCGGGGTGGCGGGAGGAGGCTTTGTGGAGCATATGGCTGGATCTGGAGCAAATCAAAGTCAATGGCGAGGCGGCCGCTGGGCCAGCTCTGGCACCCGCTGGCAGAGAATTGCATAAGAGGATGGCGCTGGGGATGGTTTTGGGGCTAAGCTGGGCGAAACACGTGTCCGTGGCTGTGCGGAGCCATCCCCGTCGCTGCCGGTGCAGGCAGCGCTGCCTACGGGGTGGCCTCGGGGGAGGAGGGAAGGCTGAGCTGCTAAAAAAATACATGGGGAGTGGGATCAGGCTGTTTTTGGGGAGGAACACCCTTGCTCTTCCTCTCCGGGCTTCATCCCCCTTGTGTCGCTCCCCCAGAGCCTGCTTCCCCCTGGGAGACCCAGCGCGGAGGAGCCGCCACTGGCCGGGCCATGAGGACAGCATCCCCCTGAACGCCGGGCGGTAAGTGCCACCGACGGGCTTCGCTGGGACCCCGGCACACGCTGCCCGTGGCGGGGGCTGCTTGGGAAGGGCAGGGGGCCGGGACCCCCTGGGCAACCCTGGCTCTTGGGGTTTGACCTAGAAATCTTGGAAAACCCAGCTTTGCCCTGTGCCAGGGCATTTCGCTGGGAAGCAGAACTGCCTCTGCCAAGTGCCCCTATGGGAAATTAAGTGGGGGGCGCTGAATTTCGGTGTGGCCCGCAGTGCCAGGGGCTATGGGCCCCTCTCCTCCCTGCGCTCACCCTTGCGGCGGGGAGACGCGGTGGGAGCAGACGTCAGAGGGAAGGTGGTGGTGGGGGAATCGCCGGTGGGAGTTTCTCCAGGCTTTGGATGCAATAAAGGCAAGAAGTGAGTTATTTGTAATGGTAATTATACTCTTCCAGTTTATCCTAGCACATAATTGTGTGGGCGGTAGGTTCCACTGGTGGTAATTACCCTGGTGTTAAATGGCACAAAATTCAGCCAGGCTGGGTTTTTCCCCTCCTTTTTGAGTCTGCAGTTTGGTGGCACAAATCCCCTCCTTCCCGAGGGCTGCGCAGCGTGAGCAGCCTTCAGCGGGACGCAGCTCCGGCTCTCCGCCACGGCCGTCTGCCCATGAGCCGCACTTCGGCCGGCTCCCCCTGCCCCGTGTGGCAGCCTCCTGCCTGCGCTGCCCACCCTGGGCCGGGGAGAGGAGCGGGCTCGGTGGCTTCTCCTGCCCTCTATATGTGGCCATCCCCGCCAGGACATGGGGACGGGGACCCTGGGCCATGCTGCCTGTGTTGAGACGCACAGGATTGCTCCCGACCCCTTCCCTGTCCCCAGGGGGACCGGCTGGTCCCTGGCCAGGGCACAGGCGCCTGCGTGGCTTTGGTGAACTGGTACTGGCTGGGACATGGCATCCTTCACCATGGCACGTCCCCATCCTCCACCACGGCGTGTCCCCATCCTCTGCCCCATCCCGCTGCTCCGCCGCTGCCTGCGGCTGTGGGAGAGCTGCGGTGCTGCCTCGCCAGCGCGGCGGCGGGGCCCAGCTTTGTTTAATTCCTGTGCCTGCCGAGCACAAAAGCCCGCTGGGCTCGTGGTGACGGGCTGCTCAGCTATTTTGACTCCTTCTTCCCGCTGCAGTGGCAATATTTGGATCAGCTGAGAGCTTCCCTCCCCGAGCAGGAGATGATAGCTCAGCCCGCGGAGGCAGAGCCTGGGCTGGGAGCCCGTCTGACTGTCTGTCCATCCTGCTGCTGATTGCTCGTTCAATCCCGGGGCAGGGGAGGCGGCCCTCTCCCACACTGCTGTGCCCGCTCCTCGTAGCAGCTCTCCCAGGAGGGGAGAGGCATTTCTTTTTGTAACAGGCTGCACCATCCTTTGGTTAAGATGCAGCAATTAGGGAGCCTCGTTAGAGCAGGAGTGAGATTGTGAGGGCAGGGGGGTGAGGCGCAGGACCGAGCCATCCAGCCTTGAAGCCGGGAAGGAAGGCGGCGGCGGAGGCTTATTAGGGCAGACGCGTTCCCCGGGCGCTGCCGCGGCCCCGTCTGCCGCTCGCCGCCAACGCGCGCATCGCTGCCCGCCCCCACACTCCTGGGGGGCCTCCAGCCCCTCTCCCCTCCTGAGGCTCCTCGGGGCGCGTGGGCCCTCCCTCCCCACGCATCCCCGGTCCCCTGCTGTCCCTTGTTTCCAATCTCCTCGTGTCTGATGGACCCCATGTGCCGCAGGGACTGTCCCATGGTCACCTTTCCCTGCAGCCAGTCTCAGAGACGGGCTGCTCACAGCACTCTGCCCAAATATGATAACAAGAGCATTAACGATGCCTGTTAATTAGCTGAGCTACACTGGAGAATAAGTAATTTCCTCATTTACAGTCATACCAAAGGCAGAGCCTTTGAGGGACTGTAAGGAAGACAAATCTCCATGGGTGCATGCAGCTCCGACGTCCCAGCGGACGTCGTGGGGCTCAGCCTGGCTTGATGCCATCCATCCTCCTGGTTCTGTGCTGGGGATGCCCCACATGCAGCATAGCCATCTCCACTCCTTGGCCCTCCATCCGTGGGGGCTGGCAGGGCCGTGGGGGCCGGCGGGGCGGCCGGTCGTGGGTCTCCACCCGCAGTCGGGCATCGTGGCTGGGGCTGTGTGGGTAGGATGGGCTGGATGGAGACATCAGAGCACGGCCCCCCCGCGCCCCGCGGCAGCTCATTAACGGCTCTGTGAATCGCAACGGCTGAAAAACTCAGCCAGAACCGTTTTCCTAATGGAGAAACACTTCATAATATTTGGTGTCTGAGAAGAAAACAAGTTTCTGATGATGGCAGCATGTCCTCCCTTGCCGTCTGCAGACCCCGCGCTGCCTGCATTGCTGCCTGCGGTGCCTTCTCCTTCTCGCTCCCCACTTGGTGCTGCCCCCTCCAAGCAGCTGAGCCAGGGTGACCCCGGGTGCCCGGCCCCGGCACCGTGCCCCCCTCGCCCCATGGATAGCTGGGTTTCTGGCACTCCAGCCCTGGCTTCACAGGGGCTCAGCTGGGGCTGGATCCTGCCCTGGGAGCTTCCCAGCCCTCTCAGTCGGTTCCCGCGGGACAGCCCCAGCTTTTCAGTGGTGGTGGGGTGTAGAGGGGAACATGACACTGTGCCTGTCCCTGTCCCTGCAGATGAGCCCGCAGGGACAACCCTGCAAGATGCCGAGGCTATGGGGTGGGTGCTGACACCATGAAGGGCTACCATGGGGAGCGTAGCCAGGTACAACCCTCCTCCGGCCACCGCTGCCGCTGCATCCCAGAGGACTGCGAGCATCCTGCCAACTACGTCCAGCACGGCCCCGAGGGCCGGCCACTGTACCTCCTCAGTCCCAGCGAGCCGTGTTCTCTGGAGCATCCTTACTGCCCGGTGCGGAGCCCTGGCGCGGCCAGCGAGTGCCCGGGCGGGCCCCTGAGCGAGCCGCCCTCCACCAGCGCCAGCAGCACCTTCCCAAGGATGCACCACGCGCAGCAGCCCTACGACTCCTGTGACGAATGCATGGCGACCGCCCACCCTGCCAGCAAGATCAACCGCCTGCCCCCCACGCTGCTGGACCAGTTCGAGAAGCAGCTGCCGCTGCACCACGACGGCTTCCACACGCTGCAGTACCCACGGGCCGGCGGCGCCGAGCCCCGCAGCGAGAGCCCCAGCCGCATCCGTCACCTCGTCCACTCTGTCCAGAAGCTCTTCGCCAAGTCCCACTCCCTGGAGGCGCCGACCAAGCGGGACTACAACGGTGCCAAGATGGACGGCCGCGGGGACGGCTACCACCACCACCACCACCACCACCATCACCACCACCAGTCCCGCCACGGCAAGCGCAGCAAGAGCAAGGACCGCAAGGTGGACTCCCGGCACCGGTCCAAGATGATGGGCTGGTGGAGCTCCGACGATAACCTGGACAGCGACAGCAGCTACATGGTGTCCGGCCGGCACGCCACCGACCAGGGCACCCAGTACTGTGTGGACGCTCCCGAAAGTGCCTTCAGAGACTTGACCTTGAAGAGTCTAAAGGGCGGCGGGGAAGGAAAATGCCTGGCCTGTGCCGGCATGTCCATGTCTCTGGACGGCCAGACGCTCAAGAGGAGCGCCTGGCACACCATGACCGTCAGCCAGGCCCGCGAAGCCTACCCCAGCGCCGGCGGCACCGAGAAGTCCTTGATGCTTCAGGAAGCAAAGGCCAAAGACCGAGCATACCAGTACCTGCAGGTGAGGGGCCAGGCAGGGTGAGGGGCTGCCACCCACGGACCGCAGCCAGCGATGCCGTGGGGCAAGCCGGGGCTGGGACCCTCCATCCCAGCAGCCGAGGGTGCTGTGGGGATGCTCCAGCTCTGCTCCATGTCCCCAGCGCCTGCCCCCTGTGCCCCGGGGTCCCACGCTTGTCCCTGCTGTCCCCTCACCAGCAGCGCAAAGCCCCATCTGCCGCCTCCTGCCCTGTGCCTGCTGGATTTGGGGTCAGACCGGCTCTGGCAGTTTGGGGCTGCCGGTGGCCCCACGCCTGCTCCCTCTTCGCGGCTTTTATCCCGCTTGTGCCTGGCTGGGTGCCACCGCCTGCCTCGTCACCGGGCTCCCTTCTAGGTCACCCCCCTTCCAATTAAAAACTAATTAACTCTTCTCTCCCTTTCCTGGGGGAAGGAGACAGGGAGTGGCAATGCTGCGCTGGCTAGGGGCGGGGGGCGGCCGGGGCCCCTCTCCGCCAGCAGTGGGGGCATCACGGCAGGGTGCTGTCCCCACCGCCCTCCCTGTGGGGCCCAGGGGACACCGTCCCCCTGCTGCAGCCTGGTAAGGACCCCGTGGTGTTGGCGTCAGCAGCGTGTGGCGGGACCGGCGGCCGCTACGTCAGCCGGGTGGCTGCGCTGGCATGGGTGGGATTTGGCCCAGCCGTGCCTGCCGGGGGGGCTGTGAGGTGGGAGCGGCTGTGCTGCCCTGCGTTTTGGGAACAGCCCCGCATGGGGCATGGGGAGCTGTGGCTGTTAGGAGGGATCAGCTCTCCTGGATTTAGGGGCTTTCCCAGGGGTCAGAGCCCCCAGGGTCTGTCCCTGCAGCTCTGGGGTGCCGTGGGGAGGGCAGGGTACCCATGCCAGCATGTGCACCAGCCTTGGGCTGTGCACACATGCTGGATTTGGGCCATGCATGCACGCCAGGCTCGGGCTGGCATGTGCCGTGTGGCAGGCGCAGGGCTTGGCTCTGCGTCCCGACCCGGCCTCTGCGTCCTCCTACGCTTGCCTCCTGCCCCAGGTGCCACAGGACGAGTGGAGAGGGTACCCAGCGGTGGGCAAAGACGGGGAGATCCCCTGCCGGCGGATGCGCAGCGGCAGCTACATCAAGGCCATGGGTGATGAGGACAGCGCCGACTCAGATGCCAGCGCCAAAGTATCGCCCAGGGCGGCCACGCGGCGAGACAGCTACCGCCGGTCCTCCAGCGCCGACCAGGCCAGGACCAAGTAAGGGCTGTCGCCTCCCGGCCCTGTCTCAGCACCGGGGGCGGCAGCGGGGCTGCGGGCTGGGGCTCCCCGGGAGCAGTAGCTGCCCTTGGCGGGCACCGGGGGGGACATGGCTGCACTGGGCTTCAGGTGGGACCTGCTGCTGCAGCCGTGAGCAAAGGCTGGGGAGGAGAGGCACGTTCAAAAGGAGATGACTGGGATGTGACACAGTCCTGGTGGGTGACAGGCTGGCTCCTCGTCCCCAGCCCTGCTGTGTACCCCTCTGGTGGCCCCGCACCGCTGGGGGACAGGTCCGTACCCCCAGGACAGCCTTTCGGCGCAGTTAGGAGCAGGGACAGTGGTGGCGGCCAGCGGAACCATCGCTGCAGCTGCGTTTCCAAATGCTCTGCTTGAATGTGTTGCTTTTGGTGCGATCCCTTCTATTCCCACTGTCTCTCATTAGGTTTGCAAGTAGGCACTATTCTGATTCATATATCTGTAACTGTCCCAGCTGCTGCACGCCACCGCGAATGCTCCCACGGGGACAGGGCTACGGGCGTTCCTTCACCACCGGCCAGGTAGGGTCCCATGTCATGGGCAGGTTGGGGCAGGGGGGGCGGCGGATGCTCCTCTGAGCATCTCGTGCCCCGCTCGGTCCCAGCTGGCTGCCCCCAGCCTCACTCACCACTCTCCCCAGATCAACGATGAGCTCAACCACCAGTTCGAGGCCGTCTGCGAGTCGGTTTTTGGCGAGGTGGAGTCGCAGGCCGTGGAGGCGCTGGACCTGCCCGGCTGCTTCCGCATGCGGAGCCACAGCTACCTGCGGGCCATCCAGGCGGGCTGCTCCCAGGACGACGACTGCCTCTCGCTCTTCTCCATGTCGGCCCCCGCCGGACCGCCCATCACCAGCAGCATCCTGAAGCCCAGCACTTGTGAGTCCCAGGGGGTGGTGGGGGCTCGGCCACGCAAGGGACCCCCGCGTCTCCCCATCTTCTCGCCCGGGCACCTGCCAAGGGCTGCTGCTGCCCCCCCTCCTGCCCCTGGCCCCGTGCAGCCCCCGGCACAGGGCGTGAGCAACCTGCTCAGGGCATGAGCATCCCGGTCAGGGGGCTGCTCTGTGCCCCCAGCGCCCATCTGCCATTCCCTCCTTCCCTCCGTTTCTTTCTCCATCTCTGCCCCTTGCTGGGTGCTGCAGCAACTTGGCCACCCTGCGTCTGGGGTGGTTTCTGATCCTTTTCAGGGGATAAACCAGCCAAACAGCCCCTCTGAGCTCCAGTCCGGATCTCAGCCGGATGAGGTGCAAACCCTCGGGGATCACGAGTCCCGTGCTGTGGGAGGGGGCGGGCACTGTTCCCCTGGGGCCCCCATTTGCGGCGGGAAATGAGCAAGTGTCTGTGTTTTCACGCGCCTTTTCATCCTGCGCCTCTCCCACAACAGCCTTCAGTTACAGAAAAGCTCCACCTCCCATCCCTCCAGGAACCAAAGCCAAACCCCTCATCTCCGTCACGGCGCAGAGCAGCACTGAGTCCACCCATGAGAGCTACCTGCCCGGCGAGGTCGCCCGCAGCCCCGCCTGGTCCAAAGACGCCGCGGCCCGTTGCAACTCAGCCGAGAGCCTGGAGAGCTCCAAGGTGACGGCCGTGGCCCTCAACCTGCCTCCGGTCCAGCCCCGCTCTGCTCCCAAGCCCTCCACACTCATCATCAAGGCCATCCCTGGCCGGGAGGAGCTGAGGAGTTTGGCTCGGCAACGGAAGTGGCGACCCTCCATCGGCGTCCAGGTGGGCTTCGCTCCTCCCTGTAGTCCGCTGTCTGAGCGGTGTGGGTGATGCTGAGCCTCTGCGCTGCATCTTGGGGCCATCCTCCAGCGCTCTCCTTCTGCCCCTCGGCAGGTCGAGGCCATCTCTGACTCGGACACGGAGAGCCGGAGCCAGAGGGAGTTCCACTCCATCGGGGTGCAGGTGGAGGAGGACAAAAGGTACTGGGCTGGGCTGAGACCTGCCACGCTCGCTGCACTGGGGGACTGGGTCTGCCTGGGGCTCCCTGAGCTGCTCTGCAGCATCTTTTCCCTCTCTCCTCCAGCTGAGACCCTCCCTGTCCTGGGCCAGCTGCCCACACCTGGGGCAGGATCTGGCCTTCCCTTTGCTCTCACACCTTGCTGCTGCAAAGGGACTGCCCGTGGAAGGGGCTTCCCTGCTCCCACCCTGTACTCGGGTCTCCTTCACTGGGGCTCAGCCCTGGGGTTTGAACCCAGCCCAGGTGCAGATAAAACCTTTGGGCTTTTCTGCAACAACACATGATGTTTTGGCTGGGGTGGGAGTGCCGTGTGCTGGGACCTGCACAGCCCACAGGAAGGGAGCTCCAGCAACGTGCCCACGCAGCCCCAGTGCATGCTCCTCTCCATCCTCGGTCCATCGCTGGTAGCCATGGAAACGGGCTAAGAGCAGAGGAGATGAGGGACCGGTGGGTTGCGGCTGCTCAGGGCTGTCCCTGTGGCCCTGAATGCTTGGGGGTCCAGACTGGTGTCCCCAGCCCCATCCTGCCTGCGGGCACCCCTCGCCCTGCCCGTGATGGCGCCCAGCGAGGGGATGGGGCAGCAGGGCTGTCCTCGCTGGCTGTGAGGGTCCCCATGCGCTCTCGCTCTCTCCAGGCGAGCGCGCTTCAAGCGCTCCAACAGCGTGACAGCGGGCGTGCAGGCAGACCTGGAGCTGGAGGGCTTTGCCGGCCTGGCCGTGGCCACCGAGGACAAAGCCCTGCAGTTTGGGCGCCCCTTCCAGCGGCACTCCTCGGAGCCTGAGTCTGGCCGGCAGTACGCGGTGTACAAGACGGTGCACACGCAGGGGCAGTGGGCATACCGGGAGGACTACCAGCTGCAGTATGACACGGTGGAGGTGCCCCGGCGGGATGCTTGGATGGAGCGGGGCTCCCGCAGCCTCCCCGACTCTGGCCGTGCCTCCCCCTGCCACCGCGATGGGGAATGGTTCATCAAACTGCTGCAGGCAGAGGTGGAGAAGATGGAGGGCTGGTGCCAGCAGATGGAGAGGGAGGCTGAGGACTACGACCTGCCAGAGGAGAGTGAGTCGGGGGGATTTGTGGGGTCAAGAGGGACTGGGGGTCCCATGGGTCTGGGGGGCACAGCCACAGTCCTGTAGTGCTTCCACCTTGGGACCACCTTGGAGCATCTCCCCTGCCAAGGCTAAAGGGGTTGGGTGGGGGCAAGAAACACTGGGAAACCCTCTGGGACTAGCGGGGTCCAGAGGAGGGAGGAGACCTCATGCAGGTTGGGGGATCTGAGCTGTCCTGCTGCTCCCGAGGGGGTGCAGATCCCCGCCGTGCAGGGGAGAGGCTCCGTGCCCCGCGGGAGCACTGACCGTCTGCTTTCCCCCCACCAGTCCTGGAGAAGATCCGGAGCGCCGTGGGCAGCGCCCAGCTCCTCATGTCCCAGAAGGTGCAGCAGTTTTACCGCCTCTGCCAGCAGAACATGGTGAGTGCCGGGCAGCAGTGCCATGGGGTCAGCCATGGCGGGCAGGGAGTCTCATACCCTTAACCGGTGGAAAAGGGACTTTGTGGGGGTGGGATGGCCATGTGGCCAGCAGAGCCAATGTCCCACAGGTGGACTTGGCTGACACTCTGTCCCTCTGTCCCCGCAGGATCCCAACGCATTCCCTGTGCCCACCTTCCAAGACCTGGCCGGCTTCTGGGACCTCCTGCAGCTCTCCATTGAGGACGTCAGCATGAAGTTCGCAGAGCTCCAGCAGCTCAAGGCCAATGGGTGGAAGATCGTGGAGCCCAAGGTAAGGGCTGGGCTGCTGGCACTTGTCCCCTGTCACCTCTCTGTCCCTCCTCCCCAAGCACTTCTGTGCCCAAACTGCCGCTGCTGGGCTGTCGGCGGTGACTGCTTTTAGCAAACACTTGAAAAACAAAGATCTGGGAAAAATGAGGCTAAAGAAGGGGCTGTTCCCCCGGCGCAGTCTCACAGGCGGCTTGCTGGGTGTTTCTGGACAGCGCTGCCTGCAAAGGGCCGGGCAGGGTCTCGGCACAGGCAGGGGCAGCACGCTGTGGGCACCTTCATGCCCACACAGACAGACAAAGGGATGCTCAGCCCTGCCTCGCAACTCAGTGCGGTGCAGGAGGGGTGTGGGGCTGTCTCGCCATGGCTTTGGCTTTGCCACCTGCGTCAGCGCCATGCACAGAAGTGCACGTGTCCCGCACGCCCACTGGCTGTGCCGAGCCCACCAGGATGCCCATTCCCTGGAGGTCCTGGCCCCGTGCTTGCCCTGAAGCCCCCGTTGTCTGTGCAGGAGGAGAAGAAGGTGCCTCCCCCGATACCAAAGAAGCCGCCGCGCTCCAAAGTGCACCCGGTGAAGGAGCGCTCCCTGGACTCGGTGGACCGGCAGCGGCAGGAGGCCCGCAAGCGGCTCCTGGCAGCCAAGCGAGCTGCCTCCTTCCGCCAGAGCTCGGCCACCGAGAGCGCAGACAGCATCGAGATCTACATCCCCGAGGCGCAGACCCGGCTGTGACCGCAGCCTCCGCTTTTCTACCCGGACTGGACGGCGCGGCCGTAGCTCACTGTGATGGGGGGCCGCAGGGACACCCTGGGGCAGCTCTTGGCCCCACTCACAGCTTCTCTCTTTTCTATCTTAGACCTTTCGTGGATCTGATGGCGGGTGAACGCAAGCCCGGTTCTGCCCCGTCCCGTTGCCCCCCTGCCCGCATGCCCCTGCCAGCCTCTCCTGGGGTCCGGGGCTCCCCCTCCCTCTGCCCTCCCTGGGGCCGTGTCCCAGCTCTCTGTCCCCTTCCCACCTCCCCAGCCCTTCTGCACCCCCCGCAGCCTGCATCCCAACCGAAAGAGAGGTGACCCTCAGCCCCCGGCCCCGCCAGGCTGGAGGGGAGGGGGCTGCAGGCAGGCCCCCCGCCTCTCTGTACTCAGTGCAATCCCCCAGCGCGTGGCAGGCATGGGACCCCAGCCCCTGCCCGGCCGGAGCCCCCCCAGCCCCGCTCCCCGGCCCTGCCGGCACAAGGCTTTGGGACACGGCGGGGACAAGGGGCTCCACCGCGCTGCCCCCGCCTGCCTCTGGCTCAGGTGCCATGGGGGACCCAGGGCTCCTTCCCCTATATACATATATAAATATAACCTGAGGAATAAACCAGAAACTACACGTGACCAGCGCTGTGTTCTGGCTGGTGGGACGGACCAGAGCAGCACAAACCCCCAGTCACGGTGAGCCGCCCCGCTCTTCCCTTGCACGGAGCATCTCAATGCGCTTCTCCCCATCCCACTCAGCCCTCCTTCCCCATCAGTCTGTCCCTCCATCCGTCCGTCCTTCCCTCCTGCCATCCTGGAGTCTGGGAGCACCTCTGCAGCATGGCACTAGCTGGGGACGGGGGATACGGTCCCCCCTGTGCCTCACCACCGGTGGGAACCGCTTCGCTAGTGTGCGAGCGAGGTGGTAGTGGTGGGGAGACCTGCCCACAGCCCCTTTGCACCCACAGTGCCAGGGACCACAGCGGCTCTGCCCCGGGCCGGGCTCGGTGCCGGTAGGTGGGATGGGAGCATGGACATGGCTGGCAGCTGTCCCTTGAGTGCAGGGCTGCTAGAGATCACCCCGGGGGGTCACCCCTTCTCCCCAAGCTCCCAAGGCCCTGTGGGGATGGGACATCCCAGGACGGGGCTGTCGTGCACCTGGTGTCCCGCGGGGCCAAGGGACACCCCGGGATGCTGCTGCTCCCAGTTTCCCCATCGCTGCGCACAGACCCGGGAGCAGGGTGGGGGTCCCCAAAGGTCCCCTCCAGGGCAGAGCAGTGTGGCGGGGCAGGAGGCTGCATCTACCCTGTCCCTGTTCCCATCCCTGGTCCCTCTCCAAGCATCTTGTCCCCCCCAGTGTCCCTTTTGGTGGCAGAAGGGGGGAGGACCCCATCCCTGTCCCCCACCCTGCCACGCCAGCAGCATCACCAGCCCCCCCCCAGGCAGGGCCAGTGGGTGCTGCGGTAGCTCCCGAAATCCAGGGCCAAACGTTGCCCAGGGCCCTTGGGCAGGGCAGCGGGGTCAGAGGCAGCTGGGGAGACCCAGCTCGTGCCCCCCATGTAGCAGGGGGGGCCGGGGCCGAGCAGGGGGTCCCTTGCCGGGGTCCCTCGCCGGGGGTCCCTCACCCCGGGGGTCTGTTGGTGCTAAACACCTCCGGGACGGCAGCGCCTGCTCAGCCACCCAAAGCCCTCTCCCACCCCGCTCCCCCCCCGCACCCCAGATTTAGGGACGCGCCTGGGAAGGGCCCCTCGGCCCCCGCCCCGGCCAGCGCCGTGCAGTGACCGTGACACGTGGCTCCCTTTTTATTGTAACGAACCGCCGCAATTAATAAAGACGACTTTGGTTACTCCGGGCCAGCAGCCACCTCCCCGTGGGGACACGGCTGGCGTTGGGCTCGCCTTTCCCCCGTCTGCCGCCCCTTCGTGTCCGTGGGAGAGGGGGTGTCCGTGGGGTGGGAAAGGGGGTGTCCGTGGGTGGGAGAGGGGCTCTCGCTGGGGCAGGAGCAGATTTCCCTGTGGGGTAGTTGAGGGGGGTGTCTGCAGGTCTCCCTGTGGTCTCTCCCCGTGAATCTCCCGTGGGTCTCTTCCCGTGGGTCTCCCCATGGCTCTTTCCCTGTGGGTCTCCCTGTGGATATCTCCCTGTGGGTGTCGCCGTGGGTCTCCCTGTGGGCACCTGCATGGCTCTCCCCACGGCTCTGTCCCTATGAGTCTCTCCCCGTGGCTGTCCCCGTGGATCTCCCCGTGGGTGTCTCCCCGTGACTCTCCCGGGGGCCTCGCCCCGTGGGTCTCCCCGTGGGTGTCTCCCCGTGTCTCTCCCCGTGGGTCCCCCCGCGGGGCGGCCCCAGCCCGGGCCGCTCCTCCAGCGCCGCCGATCCCGCGCTGTCCGCCAGGGGGCAGCACCGCCCCGCCGGGCCGCGGGGGACGCCTCTCTCGGTCGCGCTCCCGCCCGCCGCCGCTGACCGGAAGGGGCGGAGCGGCGGCGGCGGCGGCCAGGCCCAGGTGAGCGGGGGCCGCCCGGGGCTCGCTCCGGCTCCGGCTGCGGCTGCGGCTGCGGCTCCGGCTGCGGGGGAGCCCCGCGGGGGGCCGGGCGGGGGTCCCGGCGCGGCCCAGGCGGGTTCTGATTCCCTGTGGTTCAGTGCTGAGGTCCCGCTGCGGCCCGCCCGCTGCGGCCTTGCCCGCCGGAGCCTCGCCTGGGCGCTGCCAGGCGGCAGGCCTCGGGGGCCGGGCCCGGCTTGTGACCGCCGCCTTTCGCCCCCTGCCAGGCGCAGCCCCCGGCGCCATGTGGTCCGTGCTCTGGGCCGCCGTGCGCTCCAAGGCCCCGTACGTCACCTTCCCGGTGGCCTTCGTGGTGGGGCTGGTGGGCTACCACCTGGAGTGGTTCCTCCGCGGCGACCCCCCGCCCACGGCCGAGGAGGAGAAGAGCATCTCGGAGCAGCGGGAGGATCGCAAGCTGCAGGAGATCGCGGGCAAGGACCTGACCAAGGTGGTGAGCCTGAAGGACAAGCTGGAGTTCGCCCCTCGGGCCGTGCTGAACAGGAATCGTCCGGAAAAGAGTTAATAAAGTTGTTTGGGCAGACGTGGTGCCCTGGAGCGACTGTCCCCGGGGCTGGGGCCGGCTACCGGAGGGCTGTGTCCCTGGGGACTCCCCTGTCACCTGCACGTCTTCCACCAGCCTCCCTCCTGCAGCAGGCCGTACCTGGGCAATACGCGGTGCCTACTGCTGCTCGGCACCCTCCCGGGGCCCTCCGCAGGGTCAGGGTTTGCACTCCAGACGCAGCACCCGGACCTCCTTTGTGGCAGAGCAGGCAGGGAGCCATGCTTTGGAGGTGGGCCGTGTCTGAAACTCATCGGCTGTCGGTCTGTCCTGGCCCCTGAACCACAAAACCCTCTCAGCCTGGTTCCACCCACGTCTCTTTAGGTTTGGTTTCTTCCATGGTGCGAAGATAGAAGAAACTTGGACCTGAGTGACATGGTGTCGGGGTCAGGCTAACCACCTGTGGCAGGAGGACCTGCCATCCTGCGTACAGCTCTCCCGTGGCTCTTTGTGAACCCCGACCACAGCACCACGCTACCGCGTTACACCCACGGGAGCCTGAGCAGTGGTGGAGATCTCTGGGGAGCCCCTCTCTGCGTCATTCCCAGGCTTCGCAGCGGGGAAGGGGGAGGTGGAAGTCCTGGCCCTGCTTCCGTCATGGAGCTCCGAGCGTGGTGGTGGCTTTTGGCTGGCCTGTAGAGAATGGGGAGATCTCTGCCCTGTACGGGAACAGCCAGAATAAACTTCTGTCAGTCCTTGGGCCTCTGTGTCTTCTGCGTCAGCACCTGGCCCTAACCCTGGCTCAGAGCATGTGCCTGCTCTTGGTGTTTTCAAGAAGCAGCCCCTTCTACAATGGGAGAAATGCCAGTGTTGTCCCTGGCCGGGCACCGACCTTGGGGCCTGGCAACAGGGTGGCGGGCAGGAAGGAGGGGGAGGCACCACAATCCCAGCCCGTGCTGTGGTTGTGCCTCCCTCCCAGCTCCCCTAGCCACGTCATCTGCTTCCCTTCGACCTCCTTATCTAGACAAGAAGGGCTGTGGCAGCGCTGGGTGGGGTCCCAGGGGACGGGGGGGGTCCTGCTGGGCTGCTGAGCAGGGCGGCGTGTGGCGGGAGAGGCTGGCAGTGAGCACTGGGGACCAGTGGCCGGTGTCCCCCCCAGCCTCCGGCATCATTGGCACAGGAGGACCAAACCCCGGCAAGAGCGGCCCGAGCAGGGCCAGCTGGTAACCGTGCTGCCATGCTCTGCCGGCAGCATGCCGGGGCCGTAGCCGGGGTTATCGCTGCCTCCTGCCTTGTTTTTTCCCCTGGTGCCTGAGCGAGGCCTCGCTGCTGCCCCAGCCCGGCCTTCCCCTCCCGGGGACGATAAATCTGTCGTGTCTGGTGCAAAGCCCTGAGGTCAGCAGCCAGTTCAGCATTTCGCATCATTCCGTCCCGCTTCCTCGGGGCCAGCTCCTGCCCCGCTGACAGCTTTACTGCTGGCGCTGCCCAGCTGTGTTTACCTTCCAACCTGCTGTCCTTGGGCTGGATCGCTGCCCTCCGGCCGGGCTCACGGCCCGGCACTGCCAGGAACTCACAGGTCTTTGCCATCGCGGTGCGCAAGGGCAGCCAAGGCTGGGCTGGAAGGTGCTGGAGGAGTCTAGGCGCGATGCAAAGTCTGTCCCAGCCCTGCCCCACTGCCGCCTCCTGCACTAGGGCTCACAGCACCTCTCCTGCCAGTGCCCCAGTCCCCCTGGCAGGCTGGCACTGTCCCCTGAGCTGGCCCCTGCCCTTGACCTCTTGCTTTCCCAGCCTGGCTGCAGGGCGATGCTGGGTGACAGCTGTTCCCTATTGTGTGCCAGGGTGGGAAAGGTCCCGTCCCTTCCCCCAGCCGGGACCAGCCGAACCCAGCTCGGAAACGTCTTCCGAAATGCCTTTGTTCACCCTGTGACGGAGCAGCTCCCTTGGCTGTTTATAGCCCATTGATCTGCCTGTTCCCAGGGCCGGCCGGGCACAATCGGGCTTTGTCGGGGCCTCGCTGCCTTGTTTCCTCCCCTGGGCCCACGCGGTGTCGAGCGGGGGGGCTGCTCCAGCCCTCGGGAAGGGCTGAGCCCCAACAGTGGCTGTGCGGGCACTGATGGCACCTGGCCGGGCAGCCCCTGCCCTGCTCCTGCCGCAGCTGCCTTGCTGGTCCCGCCGCGTTTCCAGCTGCTTTCCGTGTGTCTGGGGATTCCCATCCGTCCCCATGGCAGACGCCGGCATTGCTGTGGGGCCGTGGTTCCCCGCAGGCACTGGGGCAGGGGTGAAGCCACTTCCAGGAGACTGGTTGCCTTTCTCCTAAACCCTCAGTGTCATAAACCCACCCTTCCTCCCATTGAATCCCAACAATGTGCTGCCTGGAAAGCGCCGGCTGGACAAGAATAGGAGCCGGCAAGGACTCGGGGCTGGGTGCGCAGCCACGGTGGCTCACGAAGAGCAAGAGGAAGCTTTGTTGAATAAACCATTACGGCAAAAGACTGGCTTCCCGAGCCTACACACAACTGCTCAAGCGCAAGTCCTTGCTCTGGTCTAGCACATTTGTAATCCAGCTGTTCCCAGCACAGCCCAGCCAGACACTGCAGTGGGAGCGTACCAAGGAGCCGTGCCAGCAGCGCATCCGGGGCTGTACAAGGGGGGAGCCTGTCCCCAGGCAGGGAGTCCCACGCCTGGCCTGGAGGCTGACGTTTTGCAGGAGAGCAAAATGGGCTTGTCCGGCTTTGGGGAAGTCCCTGTGGCCGGGGCCGGCTGCGGCTGCACTGTGCCACAGAGCAGGGATCGAATCTGGCAGCTGCAGAAGTGCTGCCTGTCCCTGCCCAGCCCGTGGTGGCCGTGCCCCAGGCGAGCCAGCTGCTGTGCTCTTGGCACGGCCCTGCTGCCTTGCTTCTTCCTTGCCGGCTCCGAGGGCGGCTGCAGCTCCTGGGCTGACCCTCTGCCCTGCCCGGGGCTGGGTTTGCTCCCGGGGGGGGTCCATTGCCAACAGCTTGTGAGAGGAGCAGGTGGTGGATTCCGGATGCAGGGAGCGAGCCGGAGCCATGGTGGGGCCAGGCTGCGCCCCAGCTGCTGTGCAGGCACGGGTGGGGGAGGGCCCACTGGCTGCTCAGCACGGCTCAGCACAGCTCGGCACACCTGGACGGCTGCAGCGGACGTCCGGTTAGCTCAGAGCAGGGATGCACCGGCTGTGCGGGGCTGGGGACGCTGTGTCCCTGTGCTGGCACAAGCGCTGCTCAGAGCCATCGGTCCTTTCCTCAAGGCCCGGAGCAATGATGCTTTGGGACAGAGAGGAGCAGTGCGGGGTGCTGGAGGGGGGGACCTGGGGCCCACAGAGACTCACACTCCTGTGTCCCATCCTGGAGCAATGCAGTCACCCCAGGACGCCCAAGACATGCATGCACCCGGGCTGCGCTGGAGAGCAAATGGCGTATCCCCCCCGCACGTCCCCCGCAGCCCCTGGGGACGCCCACTCCCTGCCGCGGCCAGCCAAGGCTGTTTTCCCAGGCTCTAGTTTTGCCCTTTCCCCGAGCGCAGCCGAGTCCTTTCCCAGCCGCCTCGTCTCGCCTCTTCCCCCCGTGGCCCCATGGCACAGGTCTGCCCTGCTGGGCGCGATGGCTCCTTTCTACGGCTGGCAAAAGCCCTGAAATGCTGTGCGAGAGGAGCAGCTCTGCTCTACACTGAGATACATCCCCAAGCCCTGGCCAGGGACAGCTACACTGGGACACGTTCTCTTCCCACTCGGCATCGCCTCTACTTGCAACCCCAGCTCAGGGCTGAATCCCAACAGCCAGCACCCCAGGGCCACTGTGGCTCCTTGCTTTTAGGCAACATCGACCTCCCCACGCCAAGAAAACCCCCCAGCTATGAGGGCAGCAGCCTCTGCCCTCCTGGTGCTGCACCGAGACGATGCCCTGAGTCGCTGGCAGGGGCAGGACCCAAACTGGGGTGGGCATGGGGTGCCGAGCGCTGCGGTCCCATTGCCTCCGCACAAGGAAGCGGCCGGAGGGGAGCGACAATGTCAGGATGCGGGAAGTCGTCGGGGCTATTGAGCGCGTTTCCTCCCGCCCACGGTTCTCACACGGGGCCACATTGTCTGCCATGCCCGCGCGTGGAGGGCTAAATATAACCTCGCGCCGCAGACGGGCTGGGGAGGAAGGGAGCTGTTTGGAGCTTGCTTTTTCTTCATTGTGCGCTGTTGGCAGTGGCGCTGATAAGGGCAGGATTGTACTGGGTTTGGTGTTGCCTTGCTGGTGGGTGCTGCAGGCAGGGGTGCCGGGGCTCCGAGTCCGTGCCTGGCCCAGGAGGATGCTCCTGCCTGTGCCCACTCCCACAAAGGGGCTGCGGGAAATGGGGGGCTGTGGGCAGAGCCCTGGGCACAGACAGGACCCCAGCGGGATGAGGGGACCATGCAGTGGCCCTGGCTGGCATCCCCCTGCCCAGCCCTCTACTCTTCCTCCTCTCTCAGCTGTGATTTGGCTCTCGCCATGGCTCTTCCTGCTAGCGCGTCGGATTTAGACATTTGCTATTTTCTGTACACTAGGAAGACTTAAAAATACACTCCGTGGTTCTCGGCCAGCGCCTTGGGCAGAGCCTTGCAGGCGCGACACACTGTAGCAGCCCTCACTGCTCCTCTTCCCCAGCCCAGAGCAGGGTAGTGCAGGGGGAGCCCAGTACAGACTGGTCCTAACTGGGGGGAGGGCAGGAACCTCCCTGCAAACCTGTGGCCGTGGAGCAGAGTCACTGGCCCAGGGTCCTGGGGGCTGTGGCTGGTGTTAGACCAGCATCCCCAGCAGGAATTGGGGTCCCAGGACTGGCAGAGCCGCCCCAAAGCCTTTCCTGACTCAGGGGGTGCTGCAAGCAGCCACCCCCTCACTCCCAGCATCCTCCCGAACCGCTGGCGAGCAGCGGGGGGGGGGGGGGTGCACAGTGGTGCTGGCCATGCACCCAAGGGACACCCCACTCCTGTGCACGTCCAGCCTCAGGCTGTTGGCTGTCAGGTGCGCATCCATCTGTCCACCTCTCTCCCTCTTCCTTTTGCTCCTTCAGACACGTCACATCCTTCTCTGGGCACTCGCTTTCTTCCAGGAGCTGAGGATGCAGGAGCAGCCCCATGGTGCTGCCTGCACCCTGCCGAGGAAGGCAGCCTGGCTCCTGTGCCACAGCACAGCACAGGCAGGCAGCTCTTGCTCGCCGAGTTAGTTCTGGGGTCTGCGGCTGCGCCTTGGAAAGTACATCCAGCCTTGGGTTGGGATAAACCCCACAGGGTGCTCAGGTGGGGTACAAAAGCTGCCCTCCCCCAAACCCATGCTGAGGGCAATGCCGGCGTGGGGCTCACACCCTGAGTGGCCACGGGAACAGCCCCACGGCGCTCCCACCCCATGGCCGTACCCAGGGAGCTGCTGCCGTCCTGGCTGGGCGGCTGTGGTGGGTCCTGGTGCCTGCTTATCACAGCACATACCTGGGGCTGTGCTTGCTGCCCGTTATCCCGGAGCTGGACCCAGAGCTGGGTCTCAGGGGTGCCCATGGTAAGACCCTCACCGCAGCCCCCAGGCTGCCCGTGCCACCACAGGGCTCAGCATCGTGGTACGGCACCGGGCGTTGGAGCAGCGAGTGCTGTTCCCAGAAAAAGACCGGAGGGGCCTGTTTACTCAGGAGGGAGCGCAGAGGTGTGAGAAAGGCCGTGCGTGTCTGGCTGGCCGCTATCTGTCCCCGGGCTGTGCCAAAAGGGCTTCGCCAGGCCATCCTGCACCCTTATCAGCTGCAAACTTTTATTTGCCTAAGGGCCGTCCTCCCGCCTTCTGGGGGGCTGTTGCCAGCACCGGCCCCCGCTGCCGCCCCCTCCCCGGCCCCGCTGCTCAGGTGAGCCCCTCGCTGTTGTTGTTGGCCTGTGCTGCGGGCAGGTCCCGGTGGCGCGGGGTCACACCGGCTGCCCCGAGCCACCTTGTCACAACACGGGAACAATAGCGGGACCAGAGCCGTGTTTGCGCAGCACCCGCGGCTGGGCACCGTGTCCAGGCAAGGGGGCTCTCAGCCGTCTTGTTTTCCACCTTGCAGGGCTGTTCGGAAAAGCGTGATGCTCCCCCAGTGCCAACAAAAATATCAGCCCAGGAGAGGGGAGGCGAGTGGGGGAGCGCTGCCGGCGGGTAAACATGCGGCACGGCTGCACCGTTACCTTTCACACGGGCGTTTCCTCCCGGCTGAGCGTGCCGGGCTGCTCTCCCCAGAAAGCTGCAGAGCTGCGGGGCTTTGCAGCTCTGCTGATGCCTGGTGAGCCCTGGGCTGGGGTCTCCCATTGGACTGGGATGCCCCAGGGGGTCCCCACTGGGCAGCAGTGGGAGCAGGGCAGGGTCCGTCCAGAGGAGATCTGCCCCAGTATCCTCACGGAGGGCACAGGGGAGGGCTGAGAGCTAGTAGTGTGCGCCCCAGACCCCCACCCCAGGGGGTTTTACCCCCATCATCCCCCGCAGGGAAGGGAGCCGAGGGCAGACTCGGCCGCCAGCCCAGACTCTGCACCAAGGGCAGCACAGCCGGGTGCCTCCCTCTCCGCTTCCTCCAGTGGCCGATGGCAGTGATATCGCCCCATATCACCCATATTTCATTTTCTCCAGGGTATTTTTAGTCTGTCCCACCCTCACTGAAGAGGCCCTCGGCAGAGAGCAGGCTCTGCCCTGGGCTGGCTTGGCTGGAGAAACTAAACAACAGCCCCAGCCACATTGTGTGCCTTTATCTGCGGCTCACTTCCACCTATTATGCAGTTGCGAGCAGCTCCACGGCCTCTGTTGGGTTTATCTGCAGCAGAGCCAGGACAGAGATGCTGGCTGCAGGGCCGAGCTCTGCTTTGAGCCACCCAGAGCCTGTACCACGATGGCCCTGTGACAGCCCCTGGGCTGAAGCTGGGCTCAAGGGGACAGGAGATTATCGCAGGGAGGGCTGTGCTTTCAGTGGGTGAGTGGCACCCAGCAGCACAACTGGAGCTCAGAGGGTGCCCACGCTCACCCCACCACCCACGGGACAGCAGCTTCCCTCTCCCTTGGCCCCAAACCCTTACCCACCCTCCCCAAGGCAGCGGCGTGAAGCACAGTCACACCAGACATCACCTTTTTCACTCCTCCAACTTTATTGAACAAGATGCAACACTGAGTCTGTCGGGGGGAAAGGAAACAGCACTGAGGGCAGCGCCCACATCCCACGCTTGTGTCTCGGTCACGCAGGACCCACAGTCCCTCAGGCACAGCAGGACCTCCCCTTTCATAGCATCAGCGGGCTGGGGAAGTCGGGGCAACTGTTCTCATGAGAGCCGTTGGTTCTTTGGTGTCCCCCCAGCACCTCAGCCCACAGCAGGAGACGACTAGTGCAAAGTAATAAAACGAATAATCCGCCAAACCAGCCGTTGCTAGGCTAATTCCTCCCCAAAACCCACAGGGCTCAAGGATGCGTGGCCCAGGTTGGACACAGCTCCCCAGATCCCCTGCACAACTGCACCTTTAAGGCAGAAAGCTCCGTGCTCAGGCCAGCAGGTTAAAAATAACTTAGAGACACACATCACATGGGAAAGGGCCCAGGGCCAGGAGGCGGGGGGGCTCGCGCTCCCGGGGCACCCGAGCGGTGACCCCACAGCCATTGGGATCAGCTGGTCACCACAGAGCCCCAGCTGCGAGCTGCTGCTGGCTTAAGCCCGCCGTGCCCCATGGGGAAGGGGCAGCTTCTGCAGCAAACCCTGGGCAGGAGCCGCTGGCTCCCTGCCGGGATCACAGGATGAGGATGATGGTGGCCGGGACCCATCAGGCAGCGCTGCCCCAGCCCAGTTCCCCCCAGCCCTCCCGGGCTCAGCCCGCTCCGCACGGAGGCTGGAGGCGAGTGGCTTCCCACGGCCGCACGCCTGGCTCTCATACTGGCGGGGGCTCCAGCAAGCTCCAGGGTCCGGCTGAGCCGCGGCTCCCGAGGAGCAGCAGCCTCCCGCCACGGCCCCGGGGACAGCCTGTTCCCAGCCACATGGCCCCAGGGATTTCTCCCTTTCCCACGGCGTAGCACGCGGGACACGCCGTCCCGGGGAACTTTCTGCAGTTTCCTTCCTTGCAGGGTCTGTGGGGAAAAGAGGAGAGCGCGGAGGCTCCAGGGCAGCACTCAGCCCCACTCCTGAGCATCACGTCCCAGGGGCAGGCAGGTCTCCGCGGGCACAGCCTCCGGAGGGGGAGCCTGTCCATAAGGCACAGCACCAGGCAGGAGGCAGCTGCCTGCCCGCGGCCAGCACCTTTGCAGGCAGGAGGGACTGAGGGAGGTCCCCCCGGCCGGCCGGGGCCAGCCCGGCACTAGACATACTGCTTTTTGGAGGCTGAGCTCCCAGGCCGGCTGCACAGCTTCTCCTCCAGGGCGGGAGCTTCAGCAGCCCTGGGGGCATAGGGGTCCGACAGGGGCCTGTTGCCGCTGCTCAGTGCCAGGTTCTCCTCGTTGTGGAAGTTGGCCCAGTTCTGCTCGCTGGAGAGCTTGTTGTAGGCCTGGTAGGGCGGCGTGTGGCTCTCAGCCATGGGCAGGAAGGGGTAGTGCTTGGGCGGGTAGGGACCCGAGACCATGTCGTCGGCAAAGGCGTCCCGGCTCGGGCCAGCTGGCACTGACACCTTCTTGATGTTGCTAATCAGGTTCTTGCAGCAGAGGTGGAAAAGCTCCAGGAGGTTCAGGATTAAGGAGATCAGGCCCATCACCAGCATGAAGATGATGAAGATGCTCTTCTCAGTGGGGCGGGAGATGAAGCAGTCCACCTGATGGGGGCAGGGGTCCCTCTTGCACACATAGCGGGGCACCATGGAGAAGCCGTACAGGTACCACTGGCCAACGAGGAAGCCAGCCTCAAAGATGCTCTTGCAAATCACACTGATGATGTACGTCCACATCAGCGCCCCTCGAATCTTGAGCCGCCCGTCCTCCGTCATGTAGATCTTGGACATCTTCTTCTCCACAGCTGCCAGAGCCTGCTCAATCTTCGGGTCCTTGCTGTGGATAGCCCGAAGCTCGCTCTCCTGTTGCTTCAGCTTCTCCTCCCTCCGGGAGAGATAGACAACGTGGCCGAGGTAAATCAGGGTTGGGGTGCTGACAAAGAGGAACTGGAGCACCCAGTAACGGATATGGGAGATGGGGAAGGCTTTATCATAGCAGACGTTGGTGCAGCCTGGCTGCTTGGTATTGCACACGAAATCCGACTGCTCGTCCCCCCACACGGATTCCCCGGCCAAGCCCAGAATGAGGATGCGGAAGATGAAGAGCACGGTGAGCCAGATCTTCCCGATCACGGTCGAGTGCTCCTGGACTTGGTCCAGAAGTTTCTCCAGGAAACCCCAGTCACCCATCTTCTAGGGAGCCTCGTGCCTCTGCCAGCAGAGAGGGGAGGGGAGCCAAGTCAATCCTCTGTTTCCACGCTGGAAAGCACAGGACAGACAGGGCTACCCAAACCCAGGCTTTCTCAGGACACGGCTGCTCTGCAGAGGGTCCCAGCAAACCCACTGAGGAACATCCCGCACCCGGGGGAGGGAGCCAGGCAGGATTTCTGAGCCCAGGAGTGCTCCTCCTATGCCCCACTGCCCAGTGCAGAAACATGGGGCTGGGGGAGAAGAGGCAGCGCAGGGATTCACCTCCCCCAGCAGCACCCAGCCCACAGCGCCCATGGCTCTTGGCTGTCCCGGCCTCCAAGGACTCAGCCCGCAGCGAAGGGCTCCCTGGCCGGCTGGTTTGGGGCTGCCCTGGGAGGTCGGGGCCACAGCACCCAGAGAGGGGACACGGCAGGAGCTCCCTGGAGCAGCCCAGATTTGCCTCTCCTACAGCCCGCTGCCCCGGCTTCACTGAAGGACAGCAAGCAGCAGGGGCACGGGAGGGGAAGCGCAAACCCCCGGGGTACAGCAGCCACCCCAATGCCCATTCAGGGCTCACCCCAAACTGAAGGGACAGTCCCCAGCCAGCTCCCTTGCTGTGGGGCGATGGCACCCCAGCCCCTGCGCGCTCCCCCTTGCCCAGGGCTTTCCCCGGCCTGGGGACCCCCGAGCCCACTCACCACACACCCGATGCCGCTCCGGGGACCCCGGGGTGCCTCGGCCTCACCCACGGCTGCCGGCGAGCCCGGCCCGCATCCCCCCACGGGAGCTCAGCCCCGCGGCCCGGCCGGGAGAGAAGAAGCGGCCGTAGCCCTGGCTCCTAATTAACCTCTGCCAATTAAGCAGGCAGAGGTGCCAGCTGGGCCGTTAAAGCGACACGAGCTGCGGTGGGGCGAGGGGATGCCCCGAAGCAGATGGCGGGTGCAAGCAGCGAAGGGTGCCCCGAAGCAGACGGCGGGTGCCAGATGCGGGGGTGCCCCCAAGCCCCGAGCGGTGCCCGGTGGCCCCGAGCGGTGCCCGCTGCCCCGCGGGAGCCGCAGCCGCCGGGGGTCCGGGGGGCCGCTCACTCACCTCCGCCGCACCGGGCAGCTCCCGCCTGGCTCGGGCCGCGCTGGGTGTGAGCGGCCGGGCCGGGCCGGGCGGCTCAGGCCGTGCGGGGCCCGGGGGAGCCGGGGGAGGAGCGCGGGCAGGAAACCGGGGGCCGGGGCTTAGCGCCGTGCCGTGCCGCAGGTGTGCGGGGCCGCCCCGTCCCCCTGCCCCCGCCGAGGGGGCGGCCCCGGCGGGGCGGGGCGGGGGCGGGGGTCCGCGGAGCACCGCCCGGCCGGGACCCCCGGGGACGGCCGGGACCCCCGGGGACGGCCGGGGCCGAAGCCGGTGGGGGGCGGCGGAGAGCCCGGGTGTCCCTGCCCGCTCGTCCCTGCCGAGCTGCGGGAACGGCCCGGTGGCCGGCACCGCCCGGCGCCCGGCAGCCCCCGCTGTGGCCGGGGCTCCGCCGCCGGGACAAAGCCGCTGAGTGCCCGGGGTGCCCGGACCCTGCCCACGCGTGGGACCCTCATCAAGTCACCCCAAAGTCACTTTTGGTCCCCGCATCGCGGGCGGGGCACCAGGGGCGGCAGGGCCGGGGAGGTGCCGGCCACCTCGGCGGGGTGTCCCCGCGGGTGCTCCGTCCCCTCCCCGCCGCGGCCCGGCCGCTGCTGCGGCGCCCGGCGGGTCCCGCCGCGGGTCGGTGCGGCGCGGCGGGCGCTGGGTGGTGCTGGAGCCACACCGGAGCCCGGCGCTGCCCCGGCCCCGCGTCCCCCGCCGGCTCCGGGGCTGAGCTGCGCTGGGGAGCCAGGGGCTGCGACCCGCCACCGGGTTTTAAGCGGAGCTTTGCTGTCGGGGGGCTCAGATGAGGTCCCTCCCCAGGAAAGGGGACAGCAGGTGGGCAGATGCTGACATTTTATGCACAGGCTTAAGTCCTGCTGGCTTCAGGGGGGCAAAACCCCTGCGTGGCCCCCCCCTCACTGTCCTGCAGTGGCTGCAAAGGGCTGGCACACTTGGCATGGGCTGCGTGGGGCTAGCCGGGGGCGGCGGGTTTGGGTTTGGGCTAGCAAAACCAGAAACTAGGCCAGTCTGCACACACATCCAGGAGCTGCCGCCTCTCCTGCACCGAGACGTGGCATTTCCTCCTCACAGACAGTGCCGGGGCTGAGCGGAGGGCAGAGCCGGAACAGCATCGTTATGTTTAATATAAAATAATTGCCATGCTTCAGGTAACACCCGTGTGCCACCGCATGCCGTGGCACCAGGATGCTGCGGAGCCCAGTGCCCGTCTCCCAGCCAGCCCGCTGTGAATACCGCTTCCCCCTTCCCACGGCCCCTGGGTTATGTCTGCCACTATGGCGAGGCCCCCCCTTGGCCCCGCTCCCTAGTGATGCTCTGCACCCTGCCAGCCCTCAACGGGTGGAAAAGATCACCTGTGGGGAGCTGCTCCAAACCCACAAAGGAATCAGAGCTGCCCTCACCCATGGATGTGCCGGCTCCCACGTTGCTTTACCCACCAGGAGGTCTGTGCCCAGCACAGGCTTCACCCACACCAGCCACAGGTCCCCAGTGAGCTGTGCGGGTGTCCCAAAGCAGACCCATGCTGGTGCCAGAGCCGCTTCCCAGTCGGACACCCTGTGCTGTCCGACCTCCTGGAGCATCTTTCCCAGTGACGCAGGTGAGGCCGTGCTGGGGTGCCCACAGGAGTAGCCCATGCTGGGAGCACTTGCTCCGTGTCTGGCACAGAGACGTGTCACACGTCACCCTGCCGGCAGCGTGGGCATCGCCGTCACGGCCTCTCACAGCGGCACGAGCCCCGGCTGCGTCAGCGCACACCGCGACATGCTCTTGGGTCTGGGGAAGTGCAAGCAGGCCGAGCAGCGCTGGAAAAGCAGCTGGCCAGAGTGCCAGCAGACCCTCCGTGTAGTGCTGCTTAAGGAGAGATTAAATGGAAATAAATTCTATTTATTGTAATATTTATCAAGGTTTAGTAAATAATTTATGCTGATCCCTCGTTGATTTCCTTGGGGGCCAGCGTTCGTTCTGGTGAATTAAAGTTTAACGACGCATGACAAGCCGGGAGGAGGTGGAACGGGCAGACAATGGGCACGCCGGCCCCGCGGCTCGACCCGTGCCTCCCTGGCTCGGGCGGGAGTGAGGTGCACCTGGCCGCGGACTCCCGGGGAACCTCTGCAAATCCATTTCTTCTGCCCTCACCAGTCTCCCCGATTTACAGTGTGCAGAGCAGATCCCAGCATCTACAAACAACATGACGTTTATTGGCCTTCTGGATCCGTAGCTGATGCTGTGCATGACATGTCTGCCTGGAGCAAGGGGGGATGCAAAGGCACCGAGGGAAGCAGCAGAGTCAGCAAGGGCATTTGGGCAGGACACCAGCATGGTGCTTGCATGAGCAAAGGGGGAAAAGCTGCTCCTGCCCCAGTATTGGCAAACTGGGGACTGTCACCGCGCTGGGTGACACCAGCCCTGACCGGGCACCAACCGATGCATTCGTACCCAGCATGGGAGCAGCAGAGCTGGAGGACCCAAGTGAAGATGCTGGGACATGGGAGGCCCCATGCTCCCTCCTGCCCGCCCCAGTCCTGTGTGCCCTCCAAGCTCAACGGCTTCGTCCCTGCAGCTCTTGGCCAGGGTCACTGCCAGGCCGGACAGCGCTGGCCGCTGTGATGGGGCTGGCTGCTCGTCAGAGTCATGCATGGTGTCTGTGCGTCGATGTGATGTCCAAGCCCTGCGGCACTGCTGTGTGCAGCCGGCAGTGCTCCGGGCCTGCCCTTGCCTTACCTGCGTCTGCTCAGGCACCCACAGGCCTCTCTCAGGGGACTTTAGTTTGTTGGGTTTAGTCATTTTTCACACGGGTCAACTCTCGATGGTTCAGGGGCTTGGCAGGCTTGAAAAGCTGCTGGGCCAAGGGGAAGGCGAACCAGCTGGGACGGGCAAGCTCACAGCTCCTCTCCTCTGTGGAAAGAACAGACACCCTCAGGGATGCCCACAGGCAGCTGGCACCCACCTGCCGCCAAGCATGCCCACGCCGCTGGGACCCCTGGGGACGTGCCCATGGTCCCAAGCAGGAGAGTTCCCATGGATGTGTCCCCCTCCCCTTTAGAGCCATCAAGATGCTGGCTGAAGAGTCTGGTGGTGGCACCACCAGTGGCCACCTCTGAGGCCAGCCATCCCTGGACACGTCTCCCTCCCTCTTTGCCTCCCAGCACCCCATCAGACAGCAGTCGGGTTGGGAGCTGAGGCCCTCAGGACTGCCACACACCTAGTCTGGGACTTGTTGTCCTCCTCCGTCTTGAGGTGGCACCGGCAGGTGGAGGCTTTGCTATAGTTGATGGAGCGCTTGGTGGACTTCTTCCACTTCCGCGCACTCCGCACAACCCTCTTGAAGATGAGGTAGAAGATCTCACAGACGGTGAGGACGATGCAGATGGAGGAGGCTCCAACCATGAAATAGGTGAAGACTCTTTTCTCGGTTGGCCGAGCAATGTAGCAGTCTACAATGTTGGGGCAGGGGTCCACGTTGGAGCATTTGACCAGCCGTGGCAAGTCAAAGCTGTCCCACATCTTGTGGAGGAGGTAGAGGAACAGGATCTCTATGATAAGCTTGAAGAAGAGGCTGAGCAGGTAGGTCCACCACAGCCCACCGTGCTTCTTGCCTGTGTTGCTGTAGAGCTTGGGGCAATTCTCCCCGTTCTTCTCCCGGTTCTTCTTCTCACGGTCCTCCCGGTAGGCCACATGCATGATGACCAGGAGGGAAGGGCAAGTGACAAAGATGAGCTGCAGGGCCCAGAGGCGGATGTGGGAGATGGGGAAGTAGTGGTCATAGCAGACATTGGTGCAGCCTGGCTGCCGCGTGTTGCAGTCGAAGTCCTTCTGCTCATCTCCCCACACGCGCTCAGCTGCCACCACGTAGACCAGCACGCGGAAGACAAAGACCACGGAGAGCCAGATGCGGCCGAAGGCTGTGGAGTACTTGTTGACCCCGCTGAGCAGCGCCTGCAGTGTTTTCCAATCCATGGCGGCTGGCGGAGGCCAGAGTCACCCAACCTGGAGAAACAGCAGCAGAAGTGGTGGGTGAAGAGATGTGATGGGAGATGGCTCATCTCTCGTTGCGCTTAATCTCATGGACCTGCCAGAATCTCTCCCTCACCACATTACACTCATTTGGGGTGGGGGCACCATCCCACTCGTGGGCAGTAAAGCCCAGCCCCGCACTCTCCCGGTGACAGTCAGGGGTGACTCAGCCTCTCTGCACGTCCTTCTGATGGAGGATTTGCCGTAAGGCATGAGCCACCCAGCCAAGTCGCGGCCACTGAGTCCCCAGCCTGATTGAGCATGTTGGTGTAAATTGGCAGCTCGGTCCCCTGGAGCGGGCCAGGATCAACAAGGGGAGGCCGTGCCTGGGTGGCAGGCGTGTCAGCAAAGCAAAGGTTTGTGTGGACGCCAGCCCCGTGAGCTGGCAGGTCCCTTGGGGCAGGGACGGGAGGGGACCCTGCAGCGCATTTCCATCCCCGACTGCATCTTCCTTCTGCCCCGCTGCCCACAGGGGCACGTGCTGACAGCTGCCAGGATGGATCCCTGGCACCCTGCCAGCTCCCTCTTGGCTGTCGAGGTGCTGGCTCCCCGTGGGGCACAGCACCGGACCACCATGGCTCCCGGTCTGCGCTCCCCAGGCTCATCCTCTTTCCTCCTCAGGGTTTTGTGTGGCTCAGCCACGCTCCCCTGCACGTCCTCCGCTAGCACGTTTTGGGGATGGATGGGGACCTTTACCATTAGGGAGATTCCAGGGGATCTCAGGCTTGGTTCCAGCTGGTCCCAGCCTTCCCTGAGCCTCAGTTTCATGGGTAAAGTAGGCTAAACCAGTCACCGTGCCTTGCTAATGCTGAGAGTCGAAGGGGAAGCGGCTGCTGCAGAGCTGGGATGCCGGGACATGCCAGGGACCGGTTTTCTCTCTCACAGGTGACGCCCGAGGCAGCCCGAGCATGGGCAAGAGCGGGGCTGCTGAAAGTGAGAGTCCATGCACATCATCAGCACCCAACACCCCGCTCCTGACAACACTGACGGCAGCCCCAAGGCCCTGCGCCGGCCAAACCGGCTCCACAGCTCAGCCTGGGGCTGCCCTGTGCAAGGAGGGTGGCGTGCTAAACCCGACCCGAGCTTTACTGCCGCCTGGATTTACAAACCCCAGGTGATTTTTACCCAGAGGTGAGTTGGCAGCTGTTGACTCTGTGCTGTAAAGGTGTCTCCTGTGACAGAGGGCTTCACAGGATAGCACGCTGGATCCGTCCCTGCGCCGTTGGCTTTTAAGGAGTTGCTTTGAGTAATGCACACCGCCACTGATGGGAGCATGGGTGGGTTTGCAGTGTGGGGGTGAAGACCAGAGCAAAGCACCCTGCGATCCCTGGGTAAGCAGGGAGGGCCGAGGCCTCACATGATGGAGCTGAGCACCAGCAATGCTCAGAGGAGACTTTTTGCAGCTGCTTTGTGTTTGCAAGAATTAGTTCAGTTTTGCAAAGAGCTGCTGTTTTGTGGCTCTATGCCACAGCAAGGACACGCTTGCATGTCCGCAGGAACAGTCCAGCTGCAACCGCAAAGCTGCTGCAGGTCTGCAGCGCCGGGTGCTTGCATGGCTCCAGCAGAAGGAATGTGCCGAAGCCCCGCGGGAGCCACAGCTGGCCCAGCAGGTTGGGGCCGGGGCCAGGACGCCCGGGGGACCCCGCGTGCGGCTGGGGAGGCGGCACCATGGCCGGCAAATGCTTCCAGGGAAACATGTCCCAAATATCGCCAGCCCCTACATTTTATTTCTGCATTTTCTACAAGAGATACTTTGCGTAAGAAAAATATGGGGCTTTTTTCAGACTAGTGCTTTGTTTCTGGCTGCTGACCAGCCTGCCCGGGGAACGCAGGATGGCCCGGGAGCAAACAGGCTGCTCCAATTTCAGGCCAGATCGAAAGCTTCGTTCAACCCCAAATTCTAATTCCTTCAATCCCAGCTACTCAGGTCAATCAGCACCGCGCACTCGCCTTTCCACTCCCGAGGAGCCACTGCTTGTTGCCGACCCGGCACCCTCCAGACGTACCTGGAAGAGGCTCAGGCTCCTTCCCCACTCACCGGGGGCTGCGGGGTGGGAAGTGCCCAGCGCGGGGCATGGCCAGGGGCGCGATGGCACACGGGCGTTCAGGGTCCCCTCGTCCGGGGAGGGTCGCGTGGCGTGGCGAGGCGCCCCGGAGCTGCGGGGAAGAAACAGAGCCTGGAGCGCTGCCTGGAGCCCGCGGGGCTGCCCAGAGCCCACCCCACAGCAAGCCCCAAATCCGCTGCCACGCTCCCACGCCGCTGGCCCAGGGATGCAGTAAGAAGTGCAGCTGAGCCGAGCGGGGCCGAGCTGAGGTCCCATGCCAGCATGTGCCGAGTGCCAGGGCAGCGCCTCTGCCCAGCCCTGCATACCTCTGCTCGCCACCTCATCTGAAACTGGGAGATCCTCCTGCCCGGCAAACCCGCGGCAGCTAGCCGGGGTGGGGAGCAATCGCAGTGCTCCTGCCCAGCCCTTTGCTTTAAAATTGGGAGAGACGAGCTGCTGCTTTCCCCCCCTCAGCCGAAAGCTGGTGCCAATGGTGGAGCCCATAGCCCCTGCATGCCCCCAGGGCCAGTGCCCCTTTGCCAGCCTGCCAATTCACCCATGCCCCCATCTCCAGGGCCCCGCGGGTGATGCCACCCAGCACCCACCTACCTGGCACCCACCTGCCCAGCTCAGCCCAGTGCCGGCTCCAGCCACGGACCCACGGCAGGGCGGGAAGTGGAGCGCAAGCTCTGTGCCGAGCCCCGTGCCGGGGTGTGGTGTGTGGTGCTGTGGGAGCCCCGCAGCCCGGCCGGCGCTGGCTGGCAGCCAGGCGGAGCAGGGGCAATGCTCCAGGTGTGCTCAGCTCTGCCTGCAGTGCCGGTTTGCCTCCCGTGAAACCCGGCACCCTCGCCAGCCCCCAGCATGCCAGCCCGCTGCGTCACCGCCGGGTCCTGCCCCGCGTGGGTGCAGGGCGTTGGGCCTGAAAGCACCCGGCTCCTGCCTGGGGTTCAAATGCAGCAAAGCAGGGCTGTGCACATTCTCCTGGGGGGGCTCAGCCTCTTCCGGTCCCCGGGGATGGCGGTGGGACAGAGGAGCAGGGCCTGGGGTGGCTGTTCCTGCTCCTTGGGGTGCTACACGGTGCCATCCCTCTGCGTCACCCCCCAGGGGCACAGCCCCATGGGCCAGGGACCCCGGCACTGCCTGTGGGGCCCCAGCCTGGCACTGTGTGCTGTCGGCATCCCCACCTTCAGCCACCACAGGCACAGCAGCCCCCGCTGTAACACAGCTCCCACCTGCACCCCATTAGCACCGCAGGGTCCGTTCCCCCACAACCTGCAGGTCCCCAACAGCCCTGTGAGCACCCCGCACCTCTGCCCCGGCACGCTGGAGGTACCTGCCCAGCCGGTAAAGGGCCAGAGGGAGGTGGCCGGATCCAGACACCTTTCGGAGCAGGGAAGCTCTTTCCTGGCTGTGTCGTCTGCAGCCCTCCTGTGTGCCCAGGTTTTGTCTGCAGCGCTGAGAGTGTGTGGGGAGGGGAAGGGTAGTTTGTTCTGTTCCCAGTAACTGGGTGAGTCTGGCAAACAGCTCCTGTAGAGGTTCTTGTCTGTGCACATGCACACACACGCTCGGGTTGAATAATAAAGGTGGGTCAACATCCTGCAGTGAGATCAGTGGAACTGGATTCCTCTGCAAGCAATGCCAGCGGCTCCTGCCAGGTGATGCTCCATCCCCTGCACCCGTGGCTATGGGCCCTGCAAACCCGGCAGCAAACCCTGGGGCAAGACCTGGGCAGCAGGGGACAGGCACTGGGCTCACACCATCCCCCAGCTACGGGGCAGCCAGCAACCGTTGCTAAGAATCACAAATTTTGCAATCATAGCCCACTTTTGAAATGATTTTGCCTTAGTAATAGTTTTGCAATAGCACATCAGTATCTCCAACCTACAGCAACCTGCAGCCACCGCCCTGCCGGCACCAGGGCGTCCCGGACAAGACCTTTCCCAAAGAGCGGCACAGAGTGGGTGGCAGAGCACGGCAGCAGGGATCCCCGCAGCGGGACCCTGTCCTGCCAGCTGCCTCCAGCCCTGTCCTCGTGGGACCCGGGATGTGTCCCTGAGGGGACTCTCCCTCTCCCCAGAGTGCCGGTGCCTCCCAGGAGGCTGAGTCAACCTCTCCCTGCCCGGGCAGCCAGCTGCCCCGCTCAGCCTCTCCCCCTGGAGCGGCCCCATTTCATGCCCCTGCAAACGTGGCCTGGGCAGGAATGCGTTTCCATTTGCTTGTGGTTTACCCAGCCTCTCGGCTGCCCCGAGGCTTTCCTGGCATCGCTCTGGCACACCCTGGGGCCGAGCGCTCTGCGGCATTTTCCCAGGCACTCCCTGGCTCGTGGAGCCCCATGCGGCGCCTCGCCGGGGCCACCCCTCCCATGGGGACACGTTTGAAGAGCCCCGCCGGGTGCTTGATGCTGTGAGAGGTTTGCTCCCCACACTCGTGGCAGACAAGGAGCCGCTCACCCAGCAGCTTTTTGGCTCCAGGAGGTCAAATACAATGTGGGGGTGTTTGCCAGGCTGGGGATGTGGCAATGGGAATGGAGCCCCAGGAGACCCAAAGCGAACCCTTATGGGAGCCTGGGGGTGCGGAGCAGGGTGAGCCGGGAGGAGGGAGCAGGCACAGGCACCCTCATCCCGGACGAGAGCAAAGGGAGGTCTCCAGAGCAGCCGGGAGCCTCCCCTCACCCAGGAGCTGCCTTTGCATGGTCCTATCGGCAGGATCAGGAATTTGAGCTATGTTGTTGTAGAGAGCCAGCGTGGCAGGAGCTCTGGCAGGCATCTGGGGGCTGTGGCCTTCGAGATGAAGAACACAGGAGAGAGGGGAGATGGCAAGAACTGCCAGCAGGTCTGATTTCTTGCGAAAGCAGCAGTTCCTTGCCCCATGGTAAAACCCTGTAAGGGCCAAGTGAAGAGTGGGGCCGGATCCCCCCAGCAACTTCTCACCTGCAATTTCGGCATTTCAGGAGGGGCCACACGGCCACGGCAAGAAAGTTCAGGTGCCTTTTGGCACAGGCAGAAGATTTCCCCTAAGGCAGTTGGGTGGGGAATGGAAACAGCCCGTGTTTTGCAGTGTTTTGCAGCACTGAGCTGGGTATTTGGGTATCCCTGTGTGCCCTTTGCCATCCTTCTGATGACTGATCCGGTGTGGGCACAGGGACAAGGTGCCAATGCGGTTCGGCAGCCCTGAGCACCAAGGAGCCCTCGGAGGAGCTTCGGGTATGTGCCCAGGGTATATCACCCTGCTGTCACCCTGCTCCGACTCCGTGGGGTGATGGGTGAAAGGCTTCAGTGCCAGATGTGAACACTGAAACCACCCGGTGACTTCCAGTGGCCTGACCTCGGGTTCTCCATAAAGGAAAAAATGGAGCAGGCGGCTGCCAGACCATCAGGAAAAACTCAGAGGCTCTTTAAAAGGAGCTTAAATGGGGCATTGCAGGAGGCAGCACTCGGCCGCCTGCCAGGGCTGGGACCCAGCCCTGCTTTTTATCTCCAGCTCCCTGCCTGCCAACAGCATCCCGGCCATCCCGGCTGTCCTGGTCCGGGGCCATGTCCCCGGGGAGGAGACCTCCCCCGCAAGCGCTGGGGCGCAGGATTCGCGGGAGTCGCGGGAGCCTGGGAGCCGGCAGCTGGGGCAGCCGCTCGCTCCGGCACGCTGGACGTAAATTAGACAGTTTCTCTTCAATTCCCAGCAAACAGGCAGTTTTCCGGCAGGGAAGAAACAAGCCATGCCTGGGAAGGAGAGGCTGCCCCCGACCTGCACCACTGCACACGTGAGCCCCTCCACATCCCTGGCTGGGCTGGAGTTTGTGATGGGTTTGTTTTAAATCCCCTCTTCCCAAAATACAGGGGACCTTCTGGGTACCCCACAAACACACACAGTCCCCTGTATGATGATGCAAAACCTGGGAAATATTCAGCTTTTCTTGTGGTATCCTCCAGTTTATCTGCTTTACCACTGACACTGGTCCTGCCTCTTAACCCAGAGCTCTGTCCCAGGAGGCGGCACGGTCTCCAGCCCCCCTGTTTCTGCAGCACCGGCTGGGGCAACCTCAGCTCCCCTTGGCACAGAGCACAGAACCACATTAGAAAGAAGACACATGTCCCCGTTTGTCCGGCCAGCCACCGCTGATCCCAAGCCTGGATGGTGCAAGACACCCGGAGCTTTGCGGAGTGGCTGCAATCCTTGCTCGGAGCAAGATAAAGCAGCACAACAACATTAATGGCAACTCGATCATCAGGTCTCTTGCAACGGGCAGCAGCTCCGGCTGCTGCTTTGATGTGTGGAAGCGGGGCAAGTGGGCAGGGTGGTTGCTCTGGGTCTCATCTCTGCAGCAATTAGCATTTGCAGCTGGGGAACACCTCTGGATTTTGCTAATCGAGGACAGCCTTGATCAACAGCGGCCAACCTTGCTTGAAAACAAACAGCCCAGCCCTAGCTCCTTAAATCGGAGGCAATGGTTTGCACACAAAGAACAACTTGTATCCTCTGACATTAAAGGCTTCAGTAAAGAAAATTTTCAGGTGGATAATCTGGCAAGCACAGCAACGAGAGTGAACAGAAGGAAGGCAGAGATCAGAACGGCTTCACTTAAAGGAGATGGAAGAAATTCACCTGTATTTCACCATCTGCCTCTCTTACCCCAAAGGTCTCCAAACTCACTGGTGTCTTTCCAAGGAGCCACCGTGTGCCCAGAGGGTCCTGGGCCAGTGTCAGGGATCCCTGAGGGCTCCTCCACCATCCCCACCCTCATGGGACAGCCGGGCCAGTCCTGCCCTCCTGTCCAGCAGCGCTGCAACCCTGCCTGCCCTCGGCATCCCGCCAGCCGTGGCAGTCCCTCTGCTTCCTCCTTCAGTGCATCCAGGCTGGTCCCTTTCCCCAGGGCGGGCTGTGGGAAGGAGCTCAGCTTTGCCCAGCGAGGGTCTCAGGTGGGAGCTGGGCCATTGGGTCAGACGTGCTGCAAAGTGGCAGTAGCTGCAGTGACCTGACACGGAGAACGGCCCCGGTCCGAAAGGACACAGTGACGGCATCCCCCCCCCGTGCCGCTTCCCTTGCAGCAGAGCCGGTGAGTGCCGGGGCTGCCGGTGCTTATGGAAAAAATAATAATCGCACCCTCTAAATAAAGCGAAACTGGTAACAGATCGAGCTGCATGTTCACTGTTAATGTTACTTATGAATGCATTTGCCATGAAATTATTGTTAATTATTCATCCCAGCTAATGCTCAGTTACCGTTGATGGCCTTAGAAATTGCAGTGCCGCCTGAGTCATGGCAGAACGCGACATATTACAGCAATAAACGAGATCATATTCTGCCATTTAATGTTATTGTTTAATCAATGGTTGGGGTGTTTTTCCTCTCCTTTATTCGGCTGTTTTCCTCAGGTGTTTTTCTCTGGCCGGGCAGGAAGAGCCGGCAGCCCACGGCAGGCTCTGCCTGCCCAGCCGGATCCTCACCCCTGCGCTTCGCCGCGGTGGCTGCCGCACCAAACACGTGCTCTCGTCCCCACTCGGCTAATGAGTGCTATTAATGACGATCGCATCAGTCTGCAATGGCCCCAGCACCTGTGGTGCGGCTTATGCAGGGTGAGGGATACAGAGAGGGGTTCCCTGGGGGGCTCAGGGTGCCCGTCCTGGCTGACGCCTCTCCCCCGTCACCCCCACCACCTCTGAGCTGGTCTGAGTATCTGTGTCATGTTTAAATTGCTCCAGCCTGTCCCTGGCAGCCCACGGCCGCAAAGGGCTCTGCCACCTGCGGGACCCCAGGGACCTTCACGCCTCTGGGTGTGCCTGCCTGTGCCTAGCAGCCCATCTTAAATCAAGAATTTATTTTTTTTAAAACCTCAGATTACAGGAAGATAATTAAGCTGTCCTCCTTGCTCGCCTGCATCCAGTGCCCAGCAAATGCAGCAGGAGTTGTGCTGTTGACTTGCTGGGTGCAAGGACAAGCCCTTCCCTGGGCAGCGCAGACCTTGTAACACCCTGTGCATCCGAAAAACCACCCGCCCGGCTGTGGTGCTCCTGCCTCTGGCTGAAGCCATCGCTTGTGTCCAGCTCCAGGGGCTGCTCCAATTTTCAGTGGCTTTTCTCTGGCCAACCTGAGCCTCGTTTGTTCGCCACAGCTGGTCCAAATCCATCCTGGAGCTGCCCGTGGGAGCGATGCCTTTCCAGAGGTGAGGCAGCCCTTACTCCCCCCTTGGCAGTGTTGTGCCCCAGGAGCAGGAGAACAACCACTTTGGCCATCACTTCTGAGGGACAGAAATTTTTATTCATTTGAAGGGTACCCTGAGGACCAGCTAAGCCAGCCTGGCTGGGACGGGCTCAACCCCCGGGCACCACTGCTGGTTCACAGCTGCCTCGAAGCTGCTTGTCCCTGTTGGCTCTCAGGGACCACACATGTCCTACAGCACCCGGTTTTACCCCAGATTCAGCAGAACATGCCTTCCCCAGGATGGGAGAGGCAGAGAGCCCTCAGGCACAGCCCAAGTCCGAGGTGCTGCCACCCCCAGCGCTCCTGTGCTGGGGGGACAGAGGAGGACAGTGCAGGGCAGGTGAGTGGCTCCTGCTTTCCCCCGGGCAGCTCTAGGGAAGATCCTCCTCCTCCTCTGGCAGCGTGCTGGGGCTGGAGGCCGTGGGGGGGATGGAGGCTGTGGGGGGTTTGTAGTCCGCCCCATGGAAAACTTGCCCCCCCGTGCCCGCGGGCTCGATGTGGGAGAGCACGCAGTCCTGGCTGTGCTGACAGCTCTCCCCACTGCTGGCCAGGACGCACTCGCGGCATCGCTTGCCGATCAGGTAGGCGGCCTCGATGAGGCTCAGCACAACACAGACGCAGGTGGTGACCACCATGAAGAGGGTGAAGATGTTCTTCTCAGTGGGCCGGGAGATGAAGCAGTCCACCATGTTGGGGCAGGGGGGCAGCTCGCACTTCACCACCCGGGGCAGGGTGTAGTTCCTGTAGAAGCGGTAGAAGATGTAGAGGAAGACTATGTCCACGCCAGCCTTGAAGATGAGGCTGAGCAGGTAGGTCCACCAGAGCCCCCCCCGCTTCTTGCCAGGGTTGGGATAGATGCGGCGGCAGTCGTCCCCGCCGACAGCACGGTGCCTCTGCTCCTTGGCCTCCCGGTAGGCCACGTGCATGATGACCAGGAGGGAAGGACAGGTCACCAGGATGAGCTGCAGGGCCCAGAGGCGGATGTGGGAGACGGGGAAGAAGTGGTCGAAGCAGACGTTCCCGCAGCCTGGCTGCCGCGTGTTGCAGTCAAAGTCCTTGTGGTCGTCGCTCCAGACCCGCTCAGCTGCCACCACGTAGACCAGCAGGCGGAAGATGAAGACGAGGGAGAGCCAGATACGGCCGAAGGCTGTGGAGTACTTGTTGACCCCGCTGAGGAGCCCTTCGAACACCCCCCAGTTCATGGTCCCCCGATCCCGTTAGCTAGCCTGGGAGAAGAGAGAAGATACAGTGACACCAAAGAAGCAGCAAGAGGTTCCCATCGCAATACCTGCGTGTCCCGAAGCACTGAGGCGTGCTGCTGCCCGGGTGGCCTCAGGGACCATCTCTGGCCTTCGCTCGCACGCAGGGACACGCACCTATACATGCCCCAGCACAGACCTGGTCTGGGCGCCGTGTCTCCGCAGACCACCATCCCCCTCCGCGGTGTCACAGGGACCTGGCAAAGCTTCCTGGTTCTGCCGCGGCAGAAGCATCCTTCAGCCACCACCACCTACAGTCCCTGCCTGGCTCAGCCCTCTGCCGTCCTGCGCCGCCCACCCCATCTCTTGCCCCATTGCCCAGGTATCTGTTATTAATTTTCCTTACGTTGCCAGGCCTGGCCCAGGCAGATGACAAATAGGAGCAGCCAGGGCATGACTCACCCGGCAGCTCTGCGGCTCCACCGCCACGTCCTCTCCCATCGCTGGAATCTGCCGTCGCCTCTGCTCCCCAACTCAGGCAGCACGGGAGGAGCCCTGCGCCGACCCACACCGTGCCCACATGCCGGGGAGGCCACGCCAGGCACGGCACAGCACAGCGAGCGGACACCGCGGAGCAGAGGCAACGGATGAGCTGGGGGGGCTGCACAGCCCCAGGTGACGCCGAGGTGCTGACCCAGGGCTGGGCAGCCACAATAACCAATTTTCATCAGCTCAGACTGATCTCAGCCCGTACCAGCGCCAGGACCTCGAGCAGCTGGTTTGACCCTGGATTGCATTGCGCCAGATAAACACCCTGTGCAGCATGGGGCTGCAGCTGAGCAGGACTCCTGGGGCTGCGTTTGGCACTGACTCTCCTTAAACATTTTACCCATCAGTAAAATAAGAAGATTACCCCTTGCTGGCAGCGCTTTCGGGGGTGAACACATCCCACTGCTCTGCACGGCCCAGCCTGTGCAACACGCCTGCTCCTGGGGCTGGGGCAGCCATAGATGTTCCCCGGGCACATACCTCCTGCAAGAGCCAGCAGCTCCCGTCTTGCTGGGGTGATCCCTGGGGACACACACGCAAACCCCAGATTTCTCCTTCCCTGTGCACACTTCTGGCAGCAGCCCAGGATGCGCCCATCACCCCGGCATCAGGTCAGGCTCTGCGGTGTGTGGCAGATGCACCTTCCCCAGTCCCAGCAACGCCTTACCAGGGCCGGGGGCAGCAGCAGAGGAGTGTTTTCATGCCGCTTACCTGTGCAGCGTCCCTCTGCTGAGGCCGGCGCTGCTGCCAGTTGGTGCTTGCCTGCTGCAGGAGCGCATCGCCCGGTACGAGAGGCACTGGCCCCGCGTGAGTCATCTCCGGGCTCCTGGGAGCAAGGAGGAGATTCCCGGGGGAAGGGACAGGATTCGAGACAGATCCCCACGTGTCCCGTAGGCTGCCAGATTTCCTGGGGCGAAGGGCTGCCCTGCAGCATGTGGGGGCCCAATCCTGCTGCTGTGCAGGGAAGGGCTGCATCAGCTGCCCCACCGAGGGGAAGAATGCGTGCTCAGGGTCTCTGCCCCCAGCTGCTGCAGGAATGCCAGGATGCCCAGCACGGCCTGGGGTCCCTCCATCCCCTTCCTGTGCCCGTCTTTGCTTGCTCAGACCTGCAGGGGTGACATGGCCGAAGCCCTGGGAACACCTGCCCGAGGCACCAGGAGCCGCTCACCGCTCAGCTGAACACCTCCCTTTATAATCCCTTTTTACTCAAACTTTGCACCATGGCAACAACTTAAGAAGAGCCTCTACTCCTCCCCACTTTCTGACGAGTGGGTGGCAGTTGATTATTTCACTGGGAATTAATTACCCACTTTTCCTGTGTTCCCCTCACCTGCAAGCTGGCACAAGCCTCTTCCCCATCACCTCCTCCCCCTCACCAGAGCCCGGGAGCCCTCCCAAGATCAGGCCCCAGCTCAGAGAACCCCCTCTTTGAGGCCTGACCCCCGGCTCGCAGCTCTGGGGTGCAGCAGGGAGCACGGAGCAAGCGTGGGGGTCAGATGGGTGGGGGTCCAAGGAGCGGGTGCTGCTGCGTGGGGTGCAAGAGTTCAGGTATGGCTGGAGTCATTTGAGGAGCAAACACACGTTTCATTTGCAATTCCGCTGGGTTTTAAAAAAAAATGTAGAGAAACAAATCTAAACAGCTGTAAAGTAAATTACTACTGTTTGCGGATGGCTCCAGGGAAGAGTTCTGCAGTTTGAAATCAAACAAGCCCATTTTTATTTTTTTTAACATGCCTGTGCGGTGGCTGTGTGGGAAGGGGGCAGGCAGGGAGGGCACGGAGCAGCACCCATCCCCGCGGTGGGGGGGGGGAGCGCTCTGCCCCAGGCACCCCCAGGCTTGCAGGTGTCTGAAGGGGCTCTCATAGCTTGCTACTTTCTGGGTTAAAATCCCCTCTTTTGGGGCGCTGACAGATGGGGTGGGCAGTTTCTGCCGGTGTTGGGCTCCAGGCAGAACACACCTCCACCCCTCCACAGCACCCACGGGCCTCCTGGGCACGGCCACCGTGACCCCCCCTCGTCCCCCTGCCCTGCTTTGACAGCAGGACAAGAAGGTGAGCAGCCACGCAGCCTTCCTCCACGTCCTACTGGTCAGGACTGTCCGGCCGAGTCAAAGTGGAGATCAACCCCCGTCTGCCTGGCAAATACCCGGTGGAGGCACAAAACAGATAAGCAGGGAGAGAGAAAAACACAGAGTGAGGTGAAGCAAGAGGCAGGAGCCGCTCTGCTGCCATCTGTCCCTCCCGAGCTGCTGCCAGGGTGGACACCAGCCAGCGAGAGCCACGGCAGGCAGCAGTGCATCTGCTCTTGGTGGTGCAGCCTCTGCCCTTGGGCTGGCAGGCACCGAGCTCCCGCAGCCAGAGCTGCCGTCCCACTGCTTAAATTTGCCAGAGATTTCAGTTTGCCAGAGGCAGAAGGGCGGTGCTGAAGGCTGCACCCTCCACCAACCGAAACCAGCCAGCCTGCGCGAGTCCATGGCGCTGGGGATGTGGAGGTGTATTAATGGCAGCACTTTATCTTCCAGGAACAAGCCCCATTAGTACATTTTCACTACAACATGAAATATTAATAACACTTTGCATTTATATAGCGTCATTCATCCAGGAGTCACCAGCCAAGCTCCTGACATGAATCAAACACCACAGCCAGCTCAGGAGGAGGCAGATAAATAGGATTATACCCATTTTCCTGCTGCACATACTGAGGCACAGGGTTTCTTCCAGGGCACCAGTGCTTTGTGCCGATGCCTGTCATGGGTGAGACCACCAGCGCTCTTCTGCCTGCCGTCCGAGAATGTGGCTGCTCTAAAGCCCACGGGGCCATCTGCTCTGCGTGGGACATCTCTGTCCAGCCCACCTGCTTTGAGGCGAGTTTTGCTATCGTCAGACAGAAGTTGCTGTAGACAAGCAAAACGCTTCCTTGGGCCACTGGCATGTTGCTTTTTCCTTGAAGGTTTTGGAACTGCAAGAAAAGTTTTTCCACTTTGTAAAATAATGATGATGATGATGATAATAATAATAATAGCAGCAACAACAACAATAATAATAATATTCAGAGTTTTTTTGGTCCTTTCCTTGACAGATTTTGCAGACGTGAAGCACAGCAAACCTTGTGCCTGTTACTTCACCCCCTCAGCATAGCTGGAGGCTGCTCCGCTCCCCAGGAAGCCGAGGGCATTGCTGGGTGATATTTCGGAGCATCTCCCGTCCCTCTGCCAGCAGCTCCTGCAGGTTTAGCTGCCCGACACCACACAGGCGATGCATTCCCACTTTCTCCAGCCCATCTCCAGGATCGGGTGCCTTTGCTGAGGATGCCAGCAGCCAGGCTGGGGCATGCTGGGTGGTCAGCACGCGTTTGGGGGTTATTGGCTTGGATTAAAAATAATAGTCAAGGAAGGAAATGTGTTTTACATTTGTGCTGTGAAGAGTGAGCTGTCTGGGTCCTCTCTTTGGAGAAGGACGCCACGGCTGCTCTCCAGGACCATCTGCTGAGCTTCACCAGCTCCAGGGACTCGCAGGGTCCCAGCGAACCCCGCTCTCAGGCACCACAATGACCAGGCAGGTCCCGAGGTCTCTGCTTCACTTTTAATCAGGTGAAACCACCAGTAACAGCTGGGTTCTCTGCTGAAAAGCTTGATTTAAAAAAAAAAAAAAAAATCCAACTGGGGAAGTTTTGGGGGACATAGCCCAAACACACATGGCCGGCAGCTGCTGCCAAGCGGCACTGGCTGGTGCTGAGCTGCTGCCTCCTCCGGCTGCTGCAACGTTACCGATGTGCTGATGGTGCAGGCAGGGGAGTCGTTCGGTGCGGTTAGGAAACCTGTCAGCCCACAGACAGCCAGGCCCTGACACAACCCGAGGGCTCCTGCAGCATGAAAGAGCAAGCAGAAAACCAGTGGGGAAAGGGCTATTTTCATCTTATTAAAGCGCCTTATGTTGAAACCCTCCTTCAGGTCGGTAGCACAAGATGATTGCAAAGGCTTTTACACACTAACTCAGCAGGAATCGCTTCTGCTTTTGGTGTTGTTGCATGCAGATGCTGGTTAGCAGGGTGGAATCCCATTATTAATGCTGGATAAATACAGAAAAATAGGTCCTGGATGAAGTTACAGAGCGGGTGGTGAGCGGCAGGGAAGCGTTGTGTGCACAGACCAGCCGCCCGCTGCTCCCTTTACCCAGCACCATTGTTATTCAAAGAAGGTGGCATCTTGTTTGCAGATAATTAAAAAAACCAAACAGATTAGTGAAAAACTAAACACACAGAGCAGGCTGGATGTTGGCTAAACCATGGGGAAAGTCGGGTGAGCATCTGTCACTGTTGCAGCCAAACTGCTCTGTGCCTGGGTCAGCCCTGGTGCCATCCGCCAGCCCGTGGCTCCCTGCTCTGCTGCAACCTGCACTCCCCCATCCTGGGGCTCATGCGGGCGGTCACCACCTCCCCACGCTGCCGACACCTTGGGAGTCTTGCAAAAACCCCAGGGATTTCCTAGGAAGGCTCGCACACCTTTTTGGCCTCCACCTCTGGCAGGCGGTGCCAGCAAAGGGTGGAGAAAGGTCCTGCAGATGCTGGTGGCTGAGGGACACGTGCCATGGGACTGACCTCCAATCTCCCAGCAGATGTGGGAAGAGCCAGCGCAGCCCCAGCACCGCAGCCGGGGGCTCAGCAGGAAGGGAGAGGGGCAAGATGGCTTCAAACCCTGTTTTTAACAGGTCCCACAGGGCCCTGGGGAGGTTCTCGCCCAAAGCACTTCATGCAGCACTGCTGGGGAAGGAGGGAGGCTACAATTAAAGGCAGGATGGTGAGAAGGCGGCACTGCTAATGAGGCTGACAGCAATTAAACTGCCCTGCTGGCATAGCAGGGGGTGAGGGCAATGTGCTAATGAGGAGGGGGCTGCAGCAGCCGGGGAAAGCGGTGCTGCCTGGTAAAGGCATCTGGATCCAGCATCACTGAACGATGCTGCAGCTGGACCCGCGGGTACCGCGGGGCAAGGGGGGTTGCGGCCCAGAGCAGCCACGTGCCATACCCCACAGTGCCCACCAGCCCCAGCCCCCAGCACAGAGGTGTTAAAAGGACCTTGTGCTGCCTCATGTCAGCATCAACCCTGAGCTGCCCTGAGAGCTGCTGATATTAATGCTTCCCCTGGTGCAGGTTTCCTTCACGTGGCCAGGACGGTGGTTTGCAGATACGCTGGGTCTGTTCAGAAGCTCTCCTGTGGCAAGCCCATATTCAATGACTGTCTGGATGAGAGCAGGCAAACCCTCCACAGCCCAGCTTGGTAGTGGCCATCTAACATGGCCAGGACCCATTAATCTGCTAATATTTATAAGTGAGACTTGCAGGGAGTAACCTCATTTCTAGGGAGAGCTTAATTAATCATGGAATCAAACTGACTCGATGAAATGGTTTGCTACTGAGGAGACAAATTCGCATGGCCAGTGGTGGCTGAGGATGGGGACGAGGTTAGCAGGGACCTAAATCATCGCAGTTGATGGTGGTGAGCAGAGAAGGGGACAGGGCGAGCAGGGTGCCAGGGCACGCCTGTCCTGCGAAACCTTTCTCTGCACTGGGAAGCAAATGAGAGGGGCACGGAGGGGAGATGCTGCTGTGGCACTTCGCCCCTATGAGGGCAGTAGTAAGAGTGTTCCCAGTCTGTCCAGACCATGTCCCTGCAATGATGGCAAGGGAAAAATGCGGAGGGCAAAATCATAAGCTGGAGGGGATCATGGGCAGTAATCTGGTCCTAAAACCCAGGCGGGGAGGGGTCGGGGCCCCGGGATGCTCTCAAAGTGGGAGCAGAGTGCAACCCAGCCCTCAGCCCCTGCTGACTGCCGTGAAGGGTCCCGGTTACATCTGTATTGGGTCTTTTGGACAAATAATCATCGTGCAAATGACATCTTTGCCCTTGCCGCTGACCTTGGCAGCATTCAAATGGGCGACCTGCAGGTCAAAGTCTTTATATCCTATTACGAGCCTCCTGAGTCATGCCTGTCCCCTGGCAAGTTATATTATTTTGAAATGGCAGCTAAATGGGAAAGAGGTCGTGCTCCCAATACGGCGACAATAGGACATGACAGCACTTTTCTGAGTGATTAAGCCTCAGGTGATGTCAGGGCTACAAGACAAGTGACTGAAGGCTGAAAGACTTTAATCACCCCGGACATGTCATCGCATCCTCGCGCTCTATCCTGCCAGGGTGAGCTTTTAGTGTGAAATGGGAGCAATAGAAAAAATAATCAAGCCCAACCTGTGCACTCACCAGTTAGTTATCTGTGCTGCAGGTATCACTGTTAATAATCAGCCGGAGCAGCCTGTTGGTCCTCAAAGATCATTCTACAATAAATAAGCTCTGATGCCTTAGAATAACTGTCTGGGGCCGCTGGAGCAGACGCTAGATGGCATTGGGAGAACGTGCCGTGCGGCGCTGGCCACCTTCCCTGGAACAGTCTGGCAAAGCAGAGCAGAAAACTGAGGATGACGGAGCAGAAAATGTCTCTGCCAGGGAGCGGCTGCCAGCTCACCTTCAGCATCGCACCAACCTTGCGGCGGGGCAGCTTCCCAGGGGTGAGCACGGCAGTGTGGCGGAGCTCACAGTGCTTAGCCTCTTTGCTGAGCTAATAAAATAATTCCTCCCAATATATATATATATTTAATAAGGAGCTGGGGGCTGGACCCCACACGGACACTTGCTGCTCCCCAGAGCCCAGCTGCCCCTGCCGGCACCCGCGCGGGGCTCCATGGGTGCCTGCTCAGCTGGGTTAGCATGCACCCGGCCACCCTGCACGAGGGATGGCTATGAGGAGGGGGGCTTTAAAGCGAGTTCAAAGCTGAACGCTGCTGCTGACCCATCCCTCTCCTGCTGACACCAGAAACCTGCCAGCTCCCTTCACTTGAAAAGGAAGATTTTTCTCCTGCAGACTGGGCACGCGCTTCCCCAGCCACCGGCAGACAGACGGGTCCGTGGCGGAGCAGGGAAACATCCGATGTTAGGACTTGGGGGCTGCATCCCCACAGCCAGGCAGGGGCTTCAGGTACCACAGGAAGGCAGCTGAGGATTAACCCTGGAGAGGGCAGGGGATGGGCAGGTTTGCTCACACAAAAGGCAGAGCAGCAGCAGGGGCTAAGATGCTCCAACGTACACCGACTCGCTGCTTTGGGAACCCCAAAAAGGCAGACCCTGCCTGCCACCTGCCATCCCTCTGGCCCGAAATCCCTGGCCATGGGATGGTGTGCCTCGAGAAGCCTCTGCCAGGGACAGGCTCTGCATCCCAGCGCCAGCACTGCACCCCAGGGCAGCGTTTGCAGCTGTAGCCTCCAGCCAGCTCAGGGCTGTGACAGCAACAGGGCCTCTGCACTGAGATGGCTGAGGCTTTCATCCCTCTATGACGCCCCGGGCCAGCTCCCCCCAACACTGCAGATCTTGCCCATGCGATCGATCCCTGCATGTGCCCCTCACAGCCCGGTGGGACCCACCCGCCCCACTCCCATCCCGGCAGCTGGCATGTCCCTCTGCCTCCCCAGGCACAGCCTGCTGGTGGGCAAGGGCAAACTGGTGTCACCGGACCCACTCTGGGGGACACACCATCCCCCAGCAATGCCCACACAAGCCTCTTCATGTTCAGAGTGAGGGGGAGCCCTGCGGCAGCCCCCAGACCGTGCTGTTCAGCAGGGTGCTTCCCCCCCATTCCCACCAGCTATTTCTCCTGTGTCCTGATCAACCCCTCCCTCCAGGTCAGCCTACCAAGCCCTGTTTATCTGTTTGTCCATCCACCCCTCTGCATCTTGCTCACCCCCTCGCCTGGGTGCACCAGTATCCCTAGGGCTGCTGCGGACAAGCCCCTCCTGGGAACAAGCCTGGGGATATTCTTAGTGGGGCGGCTTGCTCACCCCCCCAGACCCACAACGCTGAGTTGAAGCCAGAAACTGTTTGCAGCAGCTGGGATCAGTTGGGCTCCTTCCCCTTTCATCGACTCCTCATCACCTGCCAGCCTCCTCCAGCCCCGCAGGGAGAGCGTCTCCTTCCCCCAAATCACCTCCTGCATCCCCACTGAGCTGAGCCGACTTCTGCGCTTTGTCTCCTAACTGCTGCATCGTGCAGGCAGTCCAACAGCCACAATACATCTCTTGATTGCAGCTCGCTCCCTTCCAGCCAGCCCTGGCCTCGCAGCCTGCCTCTCCCCCTGCGCTGTTGGCGGCAGACGGCACGGCACTGCTGCAACCCTCCCGGGGTACCCCAAAAGCCTCCAGCCCTCTGGGAAACGGCGTGGCTGGACTTCATGTCATTCTGCTCACGCAGGGGACAGCTACTGGGGTGATGCTGTGGTGTCTGGGCCACGGGCTGCTCTCCTGCCCCTGCCCCGTGGGGCTGGGACCCCCCTCCCCTGTTCTCCCTCCCCGAGCACGGTAACATGTAGGAGAGCCAAAACTCAAACACCCTCACAGGCACCTCTGCCACAGAGCTCAGCTTTTTTTTGGGAGATCTCTGCCCAGGCAGTCTGACATTACAGCATTCTTCCAAAATCTTGCTCACGCCCTAAGAAAAATACTAGATTAAAACCAACCCATCTCCTCCCCTTAGTTTGCTTGTGCTGCTCCTGGGGACTCCGGGCAGCAAATGTGTGAACTGAACTCTGAAAAGGGCCCAGACTTGGCTCAAAGCAAGAGATTTCGCATCATCGTATCTTAAAATGTCAGCGTTTTAATTAGCTGCCATATGAAGCTGGAGTGGGTCTGTCTGGAAAACAACTAGCAAACTGTTTTGCCCCTCTCTTTTATCAGTTCAGGTTGAGAAATTTGTTCAAGCTGACCTTTTCCCTCCCAGACCCAAAAAAAGTTCCCAATCCATATTGGCATTTCCTAAAAATAGAACAAAATAGTCCCCCAAAAATACCAACCAGCTGTAGGGATGATGTTGTGCTCAGCTAAACTGCATCACGCCAACGCAGGGAGGAGCTGCGCGTCAGAGGACTTCAGCAGTGCGATTCCTGCCCTGGGAGAGTTGAAGCGATGCTCCCGGGCTCCCGGGCTCACCCACGACTGTTGCGTGCCTCGGCACATCCTCCTGGCATCCCTCCAGGGATCCCACCACGTCTCATCGCCTCTTCATTAAGCCGGAGGGCTCCACGGCATTCATTAGGTGCCGGTCTGGGACGTGCAACAAATGCAATGGGACGCTTAATGAGCTGGAGATTCAGTCACTCCATCAGCCTGCCCGTGGGCTGGGAGCTGCAGCTGCCTGCGCCTGGCTGAGCGGGGATGGCTGCATGGTGCTCCCCACGCACGCTGCCACCGTCCCCAGAGAGGCAGGGACAGGCTGGCATGGCAAACCAAGCGAGCAGGTGAGGTTTGGGGGATGCAGGGTGCTTTTGAGGGGAAGATGGTCCCTGCCATCACCCACTGGACCTGGTCTCAGGACCCAGGCTCTCCTGGCATCTCCCTTGAGCAGCACCTAGCACCTCGCTAACCCTCGATGAGCTGGACCAGAGCGCAGGGATGACACGGAGGTGATCAGCACCAGCCCCCAGCCCCTCAGGAGCCCCCAACCTGCTGCTGAAGGGGATGGAGCTGCAGGGCATCACCTCCTGCAAGCAGCCTCCTGAGGCAACACAGGCTTCCCCGCTGTTCTTTTACCTCCAACCCCATTTGTCGTTACCACCAGTGTCAGGGTTTTCCCTTTCACCTCCTTCCAACGCCGCTGCCAGGTCCCCTTCATCCAAAAGGAAAACCCCCAGCTAAAGTTATTTCAGATTGAGGTGTCACCTGCTCAGAGTTTTCTAGTGCATCATTTAAATCTCCAGTCTCACCCACCCTTTTCATTTTATTTTCTGTACCTGTAGGGCTGCCAGAGTCATAACGTACACTCCAGGATAATTTCTTGCTCTAAAGGATACAGTGAATTTCTTCACAATTTGCTGACCAGCCGAGAACGGTTCTCCAGTTGGGTTACGCTGGGTAATTATTGGATTTCAGCTGCTGGAGATGGAAGTTTGAGTCTCCTTACGCTCTGTGTGTGTGTTAAATTAATGAAAGCAAAGCCAGAGGAAGCACCTGAAAAAAACACAGGAAAGTGGGAGGCCACGATGCCCCACTGCAGCTGCTGGTTTTGGAAACCTCAGTGCTGAGGTGGCACATCATCTCACTGGGCTCCAGTGCCCCAGCCAAAGCTGTCTCCAGCACAACATCTAAGAGCAGAAGCCACCAAAAGCCAGGGACCTCTGTCAGGAAGGGCCAGGCAAGCCTCCATCATCGTGATGGCGGGGCAAGGTGAGGGGCTCAGGGATGTTGGTTTTGGGTCTGAACTTGGCCTGGGGCCCCGCGAGCACCTTCTGCAAGATCAGCTGGTGCCACGCAGGCGACCGGCACAGCCCGGCACTGTGGGCCGGTCTGCCCTCTCGAAATGGCAGAGCAGAAGTTGGTCCCCTTTGCAGAGCAAGGGAAAGCTCGAGCCAGAGAAATACCTTCCTCAGAGCCTAATAATTCTTCAGCACGTCAGAGGAAGAAGAGCGGGATCAAAAGCATCCTCCCTGCCTCCCCGCTCATTGACGGAGAGCTTGGAGTCCTGGCCTTGCGGTGCTCCGGCTTTGGTGGAGTGCGACACTCATCTGCGGCATGGCATGCAATTATGGCTCAAAAAAAGAAGGGGCAGATCGCCCTGGGCGTGGGAAGAATAAGAGCCAGCCGCCTTTCATCTGCACCCCACCGTCTGCCGCCTGCCGCTCGCTATTCTTATCCTTCCTGATCAAGGCGAAGCGTTTCCTCCTCCTACAATTGAAGCCTGGAGCCCCGGCACTGTGCGGGTGGCGCGGGGAACCGGCCGGCCATGCCAAACAAGGGATGGAGCTGCTCCTGGCCCCACGCTGCAGGGCACGACCCTGCAAAGATGACTTTCAAACTCAGAGACCGCCTTGTGGAGACACTTATGTATGTATATATATATATATATATACACGCACACCTCCGCCGCTTGTCGCACGCAGAGGAAGGTCAGCCTTGGTTCACGCTTGATGTGGGAAACGCTGTAGCTCAGATGATGGCGGGCAGCGGAGGGACTGTTCATTGATGCCAAACAGAGGTTGTGCCCTAGGGAAGAGGAGAAAAGGGGCTCTAGGAGTAAACTTTGGTCATTGGGATTTAAAAATCCCCTTGTGTTCTCATGAGAGAGACTCTGACTCTTGTTTTCTGCTTGGGCAACTTTGTCCCAAACTCTAGTCCTCATGAGAAAAACAAGATCCCATGAGTTATGATGGCAAGCGGTCACTCAGGGCTTGTGCCCTGCTGCCCTGGAAGAAGATGGAATTTGCTACTAGCACCATCCACAAGTAGAAAGCAGAGCTGCCTTGGTAGCAAGAAAAAAAGACTCCCCAAGAGCCTATGTCCATTCAGCCCCCACAGCAAAGGCTGATGCCCAGGCCAGACTGTGTAAAGCAAGTTCATCAAGTGCTTGAAGGAAGTAACTGGGTCCACCTGTCCTAATGTGAAGCCAAATCAGCAGAGCTATCCCAGGGACCAAGAATGTTTGAGGAGCAACCGAGGAGACACCAAACTCACCTGGTGATGCTCACAGCTCCCATCTGCTACAAGACTTTCCTCGTGCAGCAGACAGGCATCGCTGATGCTTCCAGGCTGCCTTTGCCACTCGTCTCTGTCTTGGCTGTCTCCAGTTCTTACAAACCGCTCCAGGAATTAACCAAACCCTGGTCTCCCACACAGCAGGCAGCCCAGCCCACCATAGCTGTAGCCAGGATTGTGGGCAGCAGGCCATGTGTTATTAATTGGCTGGGAGAGGCATCGTTATTCCCAGGCTCCTTCCTAGCACGTTCTTCATATCGATACAGCTGCAGGAAATCAGCTTCATTATCTTGAAGGATCCAGGAGATCTACCCAGATGTCAAACGCAGAAGCAGCCCTCAGGGCTCTTGCAGAGAAATAAAAGTCCAATAGAAGTTCTCTCCTTTACTCCCAGGGAACTTCTCAACACTGACCCCAAGCTTGGCGGCAACTCATGTGCTGACGGATGAAGCCTCGTGCTTCAGGAGCCAGGGCTGCTCTCTCCCAGGCACCGGGGACCACACGTGCTCAGTCCTCTCGCTCGCCCCTTGCAGTTAAGGATTTATGGCATGTTGCACCAGGGATGCTTCAGTGTCCTGGGGAGATGCTGAAGTAAAACGGCCCCGTGGGGAGGAGAGCAGCTCGCTCCCCCATCTGCACAGCGCAGGGTGGGGAATTGCACAGGGCTCCTCGCTGCAGGTTCGTGACTGACTGCAATCAATATAACCTTTTAAATATAATCTACTTTCTCCTCTTTTTTGCACACAAATACAGTTGCTGCAATTCCTCCATTTCCATGACATTTGGCGGGAAAAACATCTGCTTCAGTTTAATGCTTTCTTTACACTATAGACTTTATTACTTTAGGGTGAAATTAAAATAAAGGCTATTTTTTTCCTATGATATTGGAAAATAAAGGTTCTTTCTCACACCTAATCACTGCGTTGCTGTATGTGCAAGCAACTGGCAAGCAGAAAGAGCAGAGCAGTCAGGACAGCTGGGGTTTGCTCCCAGTGTTCCCAGTCATCCTGCTTTGAAACTAGGGGAAAACCACTGCCAAAAGTTCATGGTCAAAGAGCTGTGCCCCAGGGCGGCCACCTCAGAGCTGGGGCAGCCGCCCAGCACGGCCACAGGCAGCCTTGGCATCAGCACAGGGAGCTTCTGCATTTTGCTCTTGCTCCCGATTTCTAAATATCTGAGCAAAATCAGCAGCGACGGCCGTCGGGCTCTCAATCACCTGCAGCCTGGACAGGGGAGGGTGGCTGAACCCGAGCTGACAAATTGATAAGGAAAAGACGACAGGCCCAATTTACACATCACTCTGCTTTTTTACTTAAAATAAAAAAGTGGGGTTTCTTCCCAGTTTCCCAAAAGCAAAGCCCAGGCCCTACCTCGCCCCCTCCGGCGCTGGGCTGTGCCCCAGGGGCTGCAGGGCAGCAGGAGGGCGAGGAGGGGGAAAGCGAGGAGCTGCCGCTGCGCCCTGCGTGTCCCAGGGGACAGCTCTGGACCGTGATGCAAAGGGACACCTTGTCAACCAGCTTGTTACCATGTCCCATCTGGAAAAGAAATAACTGAATTGAGCAAGGGAGAAGGGTCTTCACCCATGCTCATGTGGTGGGAGATGCCTCCTCTCTAGGTGAGCTTGCAGAGATGAAAATGAACCCTCAGACCTGTCTTGCTTCAGGAGAGCAGCCAGACCTCCAGCTGCCTCAGGGAGAGAAGGAAAAGGGTTTAAACAGCTAATTCAGGCTCTCTGGGTGCAGAAGGGGTGCTGATGCAGCCCACCATCTTGTCCAAAATTTCTCACAGTTGGTGGTCTGTACCCTGCTGTCCTGCGGGGCTGTGCTCTGCATCCCTGCCCCGAACAACCCCTGCTCCCATGGAGCTGCTTCTGCCAGACCTACCAGGCACACCGCGGTCCCAGGTAACGCGTTTCTGTGCACAGATATCCTATTTCTGTGCATCTAATGATGCGTGTGTTTGGGCAGAGGACACGGGCAGCGACAGCAGGGCCCCCATGGGCCACACGACCCCCTGGCAGCCACCCGTCGGGAGCCTGATGGCAGAGTTGCCCTTTGGCAGGGTAGGAGAGCGGTGCCCGGCACCCGGCCAAGCAAGACGAGGGGTTACCAGTGTCGCATACGTTCCCCGGTCCCCCGGCACGTGTGGGATGGTGCCACTGCCCACGACAGCCCTCTGGCCGCCCCTCGCTCCTGACGTCCCCGGCTGCAGAAGACGGGGCTGAATTGCCTGGCACAAACCCAGCAGCCTGCTCCTTCTCTTTCCCAGGCTATTTTTATCCTCCTCCCAAAGACAGATTGAGGGCTTCAAAAACAGCCCCGTGAACTCTCTCCTGCTTCCCCGCCATGGAAATTACTGCACAGCGGTTCAAAATGGGAGAGCAATTTGCAAAACAAATAAGTCTCCGATTAGCTAACAAGCAGCAGGCTGACCTTACAGGGACCCTTTCATTAGGAGACACTTATTTCCTGATACTTCTCTATAGAGTACCGATTAACTGCGTTGGGATGGAGGGAGCTACTTCATACTGTTTTAATGAATTAAATATATGCTCCTATTTGGCTCTTAATGTTAAAAAAATACTAAGTACAGTAATTGTCACATTCCCAAAACCAGTCATCTCTCTACCTAGCAGTTCATCTCCACTTTCCCCTTCCCACCACAAAGTTTAATCTGTTAATGTGCTTCTCAAGTCATGGTGTTTTCCTCCGTTAACGCCAGCCCATCAAAGCGTCCCGCACTGTCCAGCTGGGTGAGCGAGGACAACAGCAGTGGAGCGAAGGAGAAGAATAAATGATCACAAGTTGTACAGGGAGCTCAGGAGCTTTCTCATCCAGGTCTCCTCCTGTTCTCCAATGGTACCCCAGCACACAGAGGAGGGCTCCAGCCCCTGTCCCAGCCATTAGCTCCTGCTGGGGCTTTATCTTCTCTTCTTCCTTCTCCTGGCATCTGCAAACACAGAAAGCGGGAGCTGTGCCTCCACCGCTGGGGCTCAGCCAGCCCGTGCTCCTGCCGGGGTGATGCTGTCGGAGCAATGTGGCCCCCGAGGGATCTAGGGAGGTTTTGGGGACACGTTAGAGGGGCTCAAGAGGAAACATCTTCTCCTGGGATGTTCCCTAGCGTGCTCTGCTGAGGTGACACCCACCTTTGACTTTCTAGAAGCACATCCCTTCCCGGGATCTCTGAGAGGCTGGGAAAAAGAGAAGGGGAAAAAGTAACGACAAGGAAACAGTGGAGGAAGCAAGCGACCGAACATCCCAGCCACAGGGCTGGCTGTCCTGAAGCTCTCCCCCGCTGCCCACGGGGCTGCAAACCTCACACGTTACGTTGATGTGCCTCTGACTGGCATGTAATTTAATTACCGCATGCTTAAAAGATTAAATCCACGATTAAAAGAATTTATATGGATTAGCACAGGATGATTTTAAATCACTGCCAGCTCACGGCAAAGCAAACCAGCAATCTGCAACCTGCAGCAAAAGCACCGGTGGTGCGAAGGGCTGGGCAAGCCCTGGCCCTGCTCCGTGTGCCGGCTGGCCCCGCTGCTCCTCGGGGAGTGGGAGAGCCGGACACGGGGAGCTGCCGAGAGCCCCGCACTCCTTCCCAGCACAGCTGGCTCCGTGCCGGCAGCACAGGCACTGCTGCAGAGACGGGAGTGCTTTCACCTCCCCAGCACGCTTCTTTCCCGATCCATCACTCCATCGCACACATTGCTGCATTCCTCTCTGAGTCCCCAGTCATGAATTTTAGGCCGTTGTTAAGCCCATCTGTTATTTTTTCTTAAGTCACTTATTAGATGTCCCTTTATGGGGGAAAGAAAGAAGCTGGATGGGAGGAAAAGTAAAGCATGCAAACTGGGAAAATTTACAAAATAAGCTGGTTTAAATCAAATTCACAGGTCTCCAGCTAAAGCTGTGCTCCAGAAAGCATTATTATTTCCCTCTCAGGGGTGAAAAGGAGAATGTGAAATTCATTTTCCTGGGCTGGGAGGGGAAGGGAGGATTAAGGGCAGCGTTTTCATCAAACTGCTTCTTCCAAAACAGCCATTTACAAATCTTCACCCCTTTACCCCAGCAGCCGCCTCATCTGTGGGCATCCCCAGCCCAGGAGGGATGGAGACCGAGTGGGTCCGGGGCCAGCGCAGTGAAACAGCTCCACCAGCTCAAACAAACATTTTGTACCACCTCCGAGAAAATTTTGCTTTCCTAAGCAGTGACCAGTGACCACCTTGCCCCTCTCGCCCACCACCACGAAGCACGACAGCTAACACTGGTACTCAGGTTTGCCCTTGCTCCTTCGGCAGTGCGTGCCTTGCTCAGCTCACAGCCGGGCCGGCAGCCACAGGCACGCGCCGACGTGTGCAGCCGCAGCGCCGTCTCCTGCAAATCCCCGACGGCTGGATGTGGTTTGAGATGCCAGCCAAGGACACTCATCCAGCCATCTGCTAATAGCACGGCTGTGCGAGGATGCTGAGAACAGCTTCCCGACCTCCAGGCCTCTGTATCGCTGCTGCATTAGGATATATTGGGTATTTTTGTTTGCAGTATTGCAGCGCAGTACTGGGCCTTGTGCAATCTGTTTGATTTGAAATATTAGTGAAGAGATTAGAAACAGTGCTCATGATTTTGTGATGCATATGGTAATTAAAGTGTTACATTGCAATTATGATGTAATTAAACTGTGGGATGCTCTTCAAGATGCAATTGCCGCTCATTTGCATAACTGACGGATTTGCTTATTATCACCCTTTTAATATATGTATTAAAAAGAGCATCAAGAGCGTCGGCTACGGAAGCTTGCAGCAGCTCTACCCAGCGCTCAGCCTTCCTCCAGCCTGCTGCAGGGCCCAGGCTGTCGCTCCCCAGCTCTGACCGCTGCTGATTCACCTCCCCGGCCAGGACTCGAGAGCGGCTCCGCTGACCAGCAGCCCCCCAAAGCCCAGCCCTTGGCGAGCACCCCGGTTGGGGCAGACATACCTTCATGCGCAACCACCCCCCCGGCAGTCGGCGGAGGCTCGGTGCAGCATCTCGCTGGGTCCCCCCAGGCAGCCGCTGAGCAGCCTCTGGGTCGCCTTCCTCTGCACAATATGCCGCCAAACTCTCCCCTGCTCTGTAGCTGCCGGAGAAAGAGGTTTTCCCCTATTTTTTCTATTTCAGAGAAAGAGGTTTTCCCCTATTCCAGCCTCCCTAAGCCAGCTCTCATTTTTCACCCTTTCAAGGATGCTGTTTGGGGGTCTCTGTCTGGAAAGCCCCAGGAACCCACCAAACCTGACCTTTCTAAGCAATTAATGCAAATCCCCACGTCCTGCTATACCCACCAGCTGTGCACATCTGGCACGGTGCAGCCACCAAAGGGCACGCCGTGTGTGCAACAACAATCCTCAGTCATGCAAAGAGCTTTCTGGTTCTGTAGATTTCTGTAGGTACTGAAAAAAATCACCTTATAAAATAAGACTGACTTTCTCCTTTTTAAACTCATCAGAACTTCCTCTGAGGAGCTGAAATAAAAATACACTCAGAACTGGGCTGTCCATAACCTTGTCCTGATCACACAGCCGTGAGCGGGTGTAAGACACAGCAGGGATGTGGGGACACGCTGGGGCAGCCCGGGAGTAACGGCTCAGGAAGAGAAAACGTCACTGAAAGCCAAATCCTGTGTCTGGACTTTGCTTTTATCCAGAGAAGGCCATGCCTTAAAACATCCCTGACAGCTGGTAATGCCTCCGTTTGACTCACTGAAGAGCACACGAGAAAAGGAGAAAGGACTCTTCAAATGGTTCCTTTTATCTGCTGTTTTAACCTGCACTGAGAAACACGAGATTCCTGAAAAACGTGATGTCTGGTATTCTAGAAATAGATCTATCAGGAAAATAACGGTGCTGCTTTGATAGGAGGACAGGTTGGGCTCTGCGAGGTGCAGAGCGTTTCATCCCCTGCCCGGCGAGACCCCGGACAACATGCCCAGGGTTAACGCTCTGCAGCACAGTGCAGCACAGGGTTTTGGTGGCACGCAGGCAGGACACGGAGCAACTCGCACCGTCGGACCTTAGAGAGATGCACGGCTACACACCTCTGACTTGCCAGGCTTGCTGCTGAAAACGTTCTGCATTTTCTTAAAAATACATTTGTCTTTGCATAATTGCTTTCCCAAACGATATCTTTCCTTTCATTACAGATTCTGTGAGCCTGCCTAGAAAAAAAAAAAAGAATATTGATTTAGGCAAATAAGACTCTCTTGGTTTAGACTCTGCACGCATCCAGGTGGTCCAGGATCGAGCCCTTGGCTGCAGCAGGACCAGGTGCCGCTCGGCACTGAGCTAACAGGGCAGAGCACCGGGGCTCTCCGGCTGCTGCGGGGAGGCGGTCAGCTTCCTTCTCACCCCAAAATGCTCTTCAGGAAAACCAGAAAGCGTTTTGCAATATGCATTGGTGAAACTCCAGCTGTGCTGCCCGGGGGCATTTCAGCAGTCAGCAAGTCTTACAAAACACGTACAAAATGAGCACGGCCGCTCCGGTTTCGAGGCATTTTAGGCATTGTGCTGCGGAAGAAATTTCAGCTTTGCTTTTCACCCCCTTCTGAGCAGGGCTGACCTGAAAAATCACAGCCTGGCCAGGCTGGCAGGCACGGCTCTGCGGCGGCCGCCCCAGCTCGCTGTGAAGCCAGTGCTGGCTCTGCTGGAAAGCGGCGGGGCCCTGGGGTGCTCACGCTTTGGGTGCACGTGGGGCTTTCACTCCTCTTCAAGGGAATACAGTCACTGCAGGCCTAACTCGCTGAAGATTTAATACAGCTGGAGCTTAATTTCAGTTATATAAGGACTTGTCAAAGTTAGGAATACAAGTCATCAGTGAAAAGATTTAGATGTATGGCTCCGTGCTTCTCTTTTTTTAGTTTTTTTCTCCCCCCCTCTTAAAAAGCCGATGTCACGAGGCAGCGGCACTGCCTGCGGGGCACAGGTTGGGCTGCGGGGCCGGAGCTGGGACGGCCTTCCTCCAGCCCTCACCCCATGCGCGGCAGCGAGCGACGGCGCTGCGAGGATGTGCGTTGGGTGGTTGGTACCCAGGGACCTCCTGTGCGGGATGCCGGGGTGGTTTCTGGGCTCTGCCGATGGCCACAGCAAGGGAGGAGGCTGCTGCTCCCCCTCCAAACCGTGCCATGTGGTGCAGCAGGCTCGGGGCGTCACAGGTGATGGAGGTCTCCATCAATCAGGTCAAACATCAGCTCATCAATTGCTGGCCCCCTGTGAGTCATGATCTCCGAAAAAAAACATTTATAGTCATTTAGAGGCAGGTAGAGGAAAAGCTTTTTCCCTTCCCTCTAAGCTACAACAGATCTATGATAGGGCTTTTCAAACTTCAGCATCCCCATGGTAGCCAGTGTGTTAGGCCTGGAGGTGTAAATAAATGACTCCTCGCCAGATTAAACGATATATGTGACAGCCGAGAAGTGCTGCAGCGGAGCCAGATCTGAGGGAGAGCTGAGCAGGAGCCGGGCCACAGACAGCTGCTGCTGGGAGGGCACCCGTGGGGCTCGCTCGCACGGGCAGAACCACCTGGGACCCCCAACCCTGGCAAGGGGCTGGGATGCTGGGCTCCCAAAACAAGCCCTGAGGCCCAGGAGCGGGGCTGGGCTGCAGCCTGCAGCAGTGCCCTGGCAGCACCCTCCCTCTCCCCATTTATTTTGGTTTAGTTGGGAAACTGTAGAAGCTTGCTAATTAAAATTGATGTCGTGTTCACCGGAGTCCAATTCCGCATCAAACCTGTTGCTTCCTTCTCCCCGAGAGCGGGTCTGCCATATTTAGCCAACTTTTAAACTCATTAGCAAAAGCAGATGCTTAGATCCGCAGTCCCTAATGAGTGTAAATGGGAGAATTAGTTTATTGATTGATGGCCTAATTGTTGCCACCATGACCACAAGCGATAGCTTTAAGCCCAACTGCTCTGTGCTGAAGGATACCCAGCCTGCTGGGGAGAGGGAGAGAGCGCAGGCAGGGGGGTCAGGCCACCGAGCAGTGCCCGTGATGCGACCCACATGCAGATTTCCAAATTATACCAGCATTTGAACAGTCAAGCAAAAGTTAATTAAATTACACTTTACCCAACAGAGGTCAAAGCCTTTGAGCGTGTATCGATGCGTAACCTTTTGCAGGGTGCACTGACTTGCCCGTGCTCTTTGCACAGTAATGAAGAGATTGCTGGGGCCTGTAAACAGCCGCGTATGCTACCCTTCCTTCCCTCCCTCCCCTTTCCCTCCTTTGCTTGTTCATGAAAATGTAAATAAAGGGAAGGAGGGGAAGGTCACAGCTCAGTCCCTGTGCAGCCCTGCGGCAGCTGGGAGACGTGCCTGGGTGACCTTCAGCCCCGCTCCTGCACCAGCCGGGTGACGGACGGTCCACAGAGAGCTCGCCCGCGTGATTAACTGTGGCTCTGCTTTAATAAAAGCATCTACAACCTGGCCCTGACCCAGACGGGCACAAACGCCCCTGAAATCAAGAGGTCTTGAGCGTGTGCCCGAATGGCTTGTGGAGCAGGGACAGATTTAAGCCCTGGGAAGACATTGCTGCCTTGGGGTGCTGCTGGGGAGACAAGATGCATTGCTAACAGGAGCTGGCTTTGGCCAGTGTCTTACTGGAAACAAGACCGAGAGCTGCCACGCAGACCTGCAGAGGCCGTGCAAGGCACCGGTGCCCTGCCGGGTTCGGCAGGCAGCAGCCACAGGAGCTGCTGCACCATGTACCCGAACCCCCGAACCGCTGACATGGCATCGTGTCTATCCAGCGGACTTTGGGGAAGAGAAATAGCCGTGAAGAAAGCAGCCTCTGCTTTAAGAGTTTGGTTGATGTTTCTCCAACACCTAAAAATCAACAGAAAAAACAGATTTGCAAGAGGATTTAAGAGGCATCAAGTTGCCTGGATACCAGATCCTGTAGGTACTCAAAAAGTAATTATAAAGCAAGAAATCTGTCTCAGCTAAGCAGGTAGATGGGAAATTGGAAATCCATTTGTGAGAGTCTTCCTGCTTTCTAACAAGACAGGTTACAGCTCACCCCTCTTCGCAGCAGCCGCACGCTCCTGCTCCCGACTCTCCCCGCCTGCACTTGGGGGAGCGACGCAGCGGTTCCCCGGCAGTCCCAGCGCCGTATCGCTCACACGCCGCATCCGCAGCTCTCCCGGCCGCAGCGCCTGCCTGTGCAATCCTCTGCTCGTGCTCCTGAGTGCAAAGCCACGGCGGCAGCAGCTTATTTCCAAACCAGCTCATCCCCCTCTGCAAGGCGAAGGTTCACACGACCTGACTTACCAACGCAGTGTTTGCTGCCGAGCCCCACGCGCTGCTGCTGGCCCCTCCAGATGGCTGGCGTCCCCCGAGTCCCCAACTAGCTGCGCGGGCTCTGCTCTCCCTCCTGCTCTCGGGCCGGTGCTGCGTTTAGAGCTGCCCAGCAAACCTCTCCTGCACGGTGGCACGGCGCAGGGCTCACTGGAGTCGCTTCCCTCAACCTCCCCCCCGCCACGTTTTGGGGTCTGGCCGATGGAGCCAGCTGGGCACTGCCACACCAGTTAAAATAAAACCCTGATGGCCCTGCCAAGGAGAAACCCACTTTGAAACCTGTGGGCCTGGTATTCTCCTCTTGGGGAAAGGTTAAGAAAAATTAAGAAAAATAAAAAACCCCTCTACAATCACAAGATCCAAATGTTTTGCAAGGACTCACTTCAAGCTCGGCAAAGCTGGCTCACATCAGCTGAGGATGAGTTTGCAGTCCAAGAGAAGGATGTTTTTGGACCAGAGTGGTCAGCCCCATGGAGCATCCAACAGAAGTCCCCCGGGGCCTCCCCAAAGGTTTCTGCTCTACGTCCCAGCTCCAAAGCAAATATTTCTTCCAGCAATAATTGAGAGTAAGAAAAGAATTTGTTTCATATCAATAGGGTTTCAGGTGCTTTTGAGGGATAAGTCCCAAACATTTACTTACATAAGAGTGAATACATTTACACACGCACACGTAAACCTAAGATCAGTACCTCACACACAAGGACACCGAGGTTCAAGGGAGCATCACTTTGAGACACCAGTTTCCACACTCTGTCACAAATATTTCCATTTTAATAATCTCCAAAGCAATAATTTTTCAAATCCCATTTTCTTCTTAATGCATTTGCATTTTGCATTTTTACTTTTCACTCAATAAAACATAACTACTCTATTTCCCTTTGCTCTCCTGCCGCTCCTCACCACTTGCAGCTTTCGGCCCCGACGCACCAGGGCACGGCGAGCCCGGCGCAGCGGCAGTCTGTTCGAGGACAAGTCGCTTCTCCCAGCAGAGAGCTCTCTAGGTGCCCTTCCCTGGATACAACCCGCTTAAATCCTTAATAATAGGCGCTGTATTTCAACAGGCGGGTGGCAGGAAGGATTCGAGGCTTGCTCAGACCACATCCCTCCGCAGGCGTAGGCTGTGAGGGACCGGGAGAGGTAGAAAACGAGCAGAAAAAGCTCTGTCCTCACTGGTCTCCCCATCTCAGAGACTCAGCCTCCCAGCGACCCCACGGTGCTGCAACTTGGCCATGCACCTTTAGGTACTTTGAAGACCAAGGTGCAGGGGAGCTTCAAACGCTTTGAAGGGAAGCGTTCACTATGAACAGGCTGATCTCAGCCCTGCGCTCTGCCAGCCTGCGCGGGCTCTCTGCTAAACGGTGCAAATTCCTGGGCAAAAAGTAATATAATTCAGGCGCCGTGGGAAAGGAGCGGCGTGCGACAGAGCCCCTGCACAGGCAGCAGCTCCCAGCCGGGAAGCACGGGCCCCGCCGCGGGGGTTGATGTTATTCCAAGCAGCGCTGTAGCTATTGCTACACCAAATATTGCCATGGGAAACACGCGGGGCAGGATTCATGGCTTCCCATGGCTCCACGCACCCAAAGCCCGGCACGCGCCGGGTGTCCAGCAGCAGCGGGTGCCTGGACAGATGAGGCGGCCGCTCCTCTGGGCTGAGCCTCGGCGGGGACTTCTCAATGCCACCCAAACCCCCCTACCTTTCCAGAGCACAGCCCGCCGGTGCGTTGCAAGGAAGTATAATTATGACTATAGAAGACTTTTGCAGCTGTGATTGTTTCTGTGTGGCCCGGGAGGAGATGGGTTGTGCTGGAAGCAAGAGAGATCTTGCTGAAGCATGAAAAGAAAAGGCATTTAGTTTAGGTAACAGCTCCGGAGCTTAAGGGGTCAATAAACTGAGAACTCCAGGAAAATGCTTTTCAGGGCAGGACGGTCTGGAGACAGGATAGGAAAAAGGAATGGAGACGATGCATTTATTAAGTGGCCAGTTTACACACACAACCCCCCCAGTCTCTGTCTGCTCCTTTTCAGCAGCAAAATAAGAACCATGGAGAAGAATTAGTGGCAGCACTGGCAACGTATGGGGGCATCGTACTTGGAGGAAAAATAAAGACAGGGGAAGGCAATAGCGACAGTGAGTTTGAACTGCAAGAAGCTGCAAAAAGAAGGCGAAAAGAAGGGATGGGAGCAGGAGCCAGGAGAAGCAGCTTGGTGGCAGTGAGATCTGGCTTGGGAAGTCTGTTCTGCTCCAAGCCACACATGGACACACAGACACACAGGCTCCTTCTCCCTCTCATTCGCTCAGGAAACTTCAATTCGGGGATCCCTCCTTTGCATGCAATATTTCTTTCTATAAGTCTCATAATTCTGCATTTCTGAAGTCGATGTTTTTGACAAGATAAAGGGCAGGGTGGGACACTCCCGTGTAAATCAGCTCATTAACGCTGCGAGACGAAGGGCTTCACTGCCTTACTCCACCCGGGGAACCGCAGACAAAGGTATGTGAAATATCTGTCACTGAGGAATTAAAGGCAGCGTCGTCCCGTGTGATGGGAGCTGGCGGAGATATCAAGGAGGACGCCAGGGATGCGGTAGGTGTAGGAGCAACCCGACAGCAAGAGGCGACCTTGACCCAGAAGATTTCTTCTTCTTCTTCATGTTTTTTCTTTTCACCTCTCTGCAGCACGGGCAATGTTTCTGTTTTTCAAAGGCAAATTCCAGCTCCAAAGAAATGAATTGCTAAACATTTATCACAACTTGCCTGGAGGTATGTAAAATACAAGAGGAAATCTCTCCCCCTCACCTCCCACTGCACCCTACCCTGAATGCGAGAGGAAAAGCCATTTGAGTGATCTTAGCAGAATCAGAACAAGCATTTAGTGGTCTTTAAGGACCCATAAAACACTTCAGTAGTTTGCTGTTTTATATCTGACTATCTTCTACATTAGCCATTTAAATTAAAACATTTATAATTAATTGAACAAATCATTTCCTCTCGCCCCCTTTGGGGACCGGAGTGCATAAGTCTTCAGTAAATTTTAGTCTCTTAAGCAACAGGGTATCCATTTCTTTTATAGGGCTTATTTTCCTGCGGGGTGGGAATCAAGGGCAGGCAGAGAGCAGTTTTAACTGGAAAATCGATTGATAGGAAAGACAAATTAATACATATTTTTTCAAAAGGGGAAATGAAAAAGAGAGCTTGGCACTAGGAGCCTGCCTGCCAGGCAGCTGCCTGCCCTCCCCTCTGCCCGCGGGAGACGGCTGCAATCGGCCTTGGCAGCATTGCCAGGTGCGGGAGCCGCAGCCCGCGGGAAAACTGTCCCTAAATTTTGGGAGTGCTGTGGTGGAGGGAAGGCCAGGGCTGGTGATGCTGGAGCTGCAGCGGGGCAGCCCCAGGAGCAGTGGTGGGGAAGGAGGAGAGGAAGGACTGCGGGTGGGGGCTCTCCAGGAGAATGGGGGCCTGGAGCTGAGCGTGGACGTGGTGGCACAGTCCTGCCCCGGCCTCGTGCACGAAGACGGGCACGCACAGCAACTGGATGCAGGACAGCGATGAAGACACATTGATGTGCCGGGTTATCCCGGCTGGGAACTCTGCCTGCAGTGCACAGAAGAGGCAGGTCGAGGGCTAATTCTGCTTATCATTTCCAAGGAGCTGCTTTCAGATAAGAAGCTTAAACAGAAGGATTATCTGGGCAGCATGATCATTGCCATCCTAGGAAGTGCTGCCAAAGACAACATTGACAAAACCCGGCAATGCTGGGACCTGGGACATTCCCTGGACAAAAGACGGTTCAAACAAGCCTACCTGGGACAGCCCAGCGAGGGGGTCTCCGTCGCAAAGCCCCACGGAGGAGGAGGCAGGCTGGGACCATGGCTGCAGCCTGGGCTGCTGCACGCTGCCCCTGCCACAGCGGGACCCGGGGCAGAGGCAGCTGCACTCACCAACAAGCAAAGTCAGAGCCAGCAAAGGGAATTGGAGGAATACATCAGGATAAAAAAGCAAAGTAAAACCAGACCAAGGCTCAGGAATCCCATAATGAAGACGACCAGGAGCAGACGGGCTCTGGCAAGTCAGGTCGGATGCTCCTGTGCTGGCTGGCATCTGGGCAGATGGAGAGCGGTGTCCAGGCAAGCAGGGGATGGGCAGAGGGACCAGGACCCAGGAGGGACAGAAGTGACCCAAGATACACCATGCACAGGCCTGGTCCGTGGGGACGACAGATGGGACGAGCCCTGATCGGGCTCAGGAGCCAGGCCTGAGTCTCCTGGGGACGGCTGGTCCGGGCGGCCACTCTCAGCTGGGCTGCCTGCAGAGGCAAAGGAGCCCTGAAAGAGCCCTGGTCTTCACAGAAAATACAATTTATTTTGATGCCCTGGAAATGCCTTTGTCAGCAGATCTATTCTTTCATTGTGAAAAAGCCTATTAGTTTCTGCTTTCTACTTCTATCGGAATTTATTCCTCCATCAGATCTTCAATATAAAAGTGCTTCCCTTACGGAGATTGATACCGCGTATATGAAAAGCTCCGTGTGCCTCTGGGTGAGGCAGCCCCTTCCCTTAGGAAGGATGAAGGATGGCTTTGAGACCAAAGCACTGAACAGCTCAAGAAGATGAAATCTTAATTCCAAGGTCTGCTGTGACATCCCTGTGACCTTGGGCTGTCACCGGGGTCCCCGTGCAGCACAGGACATGCTGAGCTTTCAGCAGGAGAGCAGTCCCTGGGCATTGCTGAAACCTCGCTGCACACGTGCCCTGCACACACCCTGCGCAGGCGAACGTCCTGGCAAAGTGCGCTGGTAAAGCTTTACAGCCCCGTTCCCTGCTGCCCAGCAGGCCCAAGAGCGAGGACAAATCTGGGTGACATGATGATCTTTAAATTCAGTCCAAGCCAAGCAAAACTCAAGCCCCTTCTCTCTGTTCGCCTGTTAATCGGGAGGTACCACCACTCGTGGCATTCGGCACGAATTTTGCCCCTTTGCTTGCAACACAAATAGCACCAGCGTGTGCAACACCTCTTGAAGCACCCACAAGCCCTGTACCTCTGCTCACACCAGGCTGCCCGTGACTGCTCCGGCATCAACAAACGAACAACAACAGGAGAAATGTGCTCGACCAGCTGCGTGCGTCTCCTGAGCCGGCAGAGCGAGTAGCAGGCTGGAGGCAGTGCGCTCGTGCTTTGCACGGAGACAAACTTCTTTAACAGCCTGAATCCAGATGGAGGGAGTCACGCCTGCCTTCAAATGGCTCTGGCATCCCCTGTGCCAGGCAGCACTGGCACAGCACCCAGAGCTCAGCCTGGTCCCGTCCCTGCCTGCCCAGCCCTCTGCCACCACTGGTCCTCTCTGACCAAAAGACGGCGCTGGTGTGGCCATCCACCTCCTCCCTCCCCACCTTCCCAAGTGGAAACCCCCCGATCCGCCTGCACCCAGACCCGCTCATCTCCGCCTGTCCCCGCGCTGTGCCTAGCGGCAGCTCCTGCGCTCCCGGCTCGCAGGGAGCAGTGGCCTTGCAGCGCTCCGGCTCCCGCAGCAGGGACCGGGGCGAGATTAAAATAATAAATAACAATAATCATCTGCTCGGGCCGTTACAGAACCACATTGCCATGGCAACCGCCTGCTGGCAGCGATGCTGCCTCGCTGATGGGAAGCATTTTCTTGGGACAGACGCAAATTCCTCCAACGCGATGCCGGTGCTGCGTGCCACTGCTCAGGGCAAGGCCAGCACACGGGGAGAGGGTGACGAGGACAGGCAGTGACAGGGACGAGCCCTGACTGCCCATGCATATGTACTGCAGAGGGAGGCAATCACAACCGACCACACCGGAGCGCTCCGGCAGCTCCGCACGGCTCCGACACCAATGTGTGACACTGCCTGGCAAGGATGGTTCTTTAAGGCCAAGTGACAGAATAAATTCTCACCAGCAAAGAGCCATCACGTTGCTTTTAATTATCAGGAAAGGTCCCAAAGCATCACAGTCTGTTTAACTTGGGCTGATGGAAACGTACTTGTCATGGCTCCATTATTTTTTTTTCCTGCTGCCTGTTTTTTTTCAGAGCAAACCAGCTGGAGAAACAAACCCCCACGGGGCTGGGGGGAGAGGACAGGGCGTGCTCACCCTGGACAACGAAGCTGCGCTCGCACCGCAGCTCTGCCTGCCGCGTCCCACTGCTGAGCTGGGACTCGGGCAGGGGAACGTGACAAAAACGCTAAGAGGGAGCCTCCCCTGGCTCTGCCTGTGCCCGCATAAACAGAGGATTCACATTAAAAAAAAAAGAAAAGAATTATTTAAACCCAAAGATGCCTGAGCTGAGAGTGCTCTTCTGAAACGTGGTGCCCCGGAGAAGAGGGTCACGTCACTGCTGCCTCCCTTTTTATCCACCCAGAGTCAAATTTCACACGCTACATCTTTATATCGGGCATTCTCAATTTAAGCATCAAAATGCCTTGCAGGGGATTAACTGCCAGTTTCCTCTCTTAATCACTCTCGATATACCGGGGTGACAGTCAGCTTCGCAAAGAGGGGGGGACATATTTGTCAGGAGGGCTTTTGCCACTACCGGGGCTTGCTCTCCATTTGGCAGGGGCTTAGGAGCTCATCTGAGCGGAGGAGACACACGTGTGACATGCCCATAAGAAAGCCGGACTCGTGTCTTCGGAGTTGCAGCAAGAAAGGTGAGGTAGAGACACAAAGAAATCTCTGAAAAACACCGGCCCTGGGAAAAACTTCACTTGGCCGCTGGAGCATCTGCTGCCTGCAGGGACCCTGCCTCCGGGCACGGCCAGCTAGAGGCAGGCAGAGCTCTGCTGGGGGCTCTGGGGCTCAGGGCTGCTTCACAGGCAGGTTTTCAGTAATGCCTTCTCCTGGGTGAGGGCCGAGCCCTGTCTGCAGGAAAAGTTTGCACCAAATCCTGCCTGGGAGCTCCTGCTCTTTGTGCCTGAGCCTGAAGGAAAGCAAGGGCCGAGCATCCCCCCTGGCAGGGCATGCGGAGAGCCCGGGCAGCTCTGCCCACCGGCTGCCACCCCCCTGCCCACTGCACCGAGAGCCCTACTCCAAGGAAAGCGCTGAAGGACCCCGAGAGCCGCCAGGAGGGCTGCCCTGCCCTCCCTCCCTCCCCTCCCCATCCCCTTCAGCTTCCAAAATAAAAAATAGGAAATTAAAAATTTATTTTGCCAAGCCATAAATCCCTCGCTAAAAGAAACGCTAAGGCGGCCGGAGAGCACTTGACTTAATCCTCAGATAGTTTCACTCCTTTTGTTCTGGTGGGACGAAGGCTTTCGGAGGGGATGGCTTCCCGCGGGAAGGCTGCTGCCCCAGCTCACCTCTCTGTTCTGCCAACACCTGAGCCCAGGGACATCACCCCAAATTCCAACCCCAGGATGGCTTTTGCCACCCGTAAGGAGCCAGCAAAGGCTGTAAACTCTGGTCAACATCTACCCCCTTCCCGCTGGCAGAAGCTGGGCGGCTGACACTGAGACGATAGCCCTGCCTATAAATCATGTTTTGCCCAGATTTAGAGGAGAAAGGAGCTATTATGAGAAATAGATCAGAAGTGACACAGCTCATTATTACGAGGTGAGCCTGAGTTGGAGACAAGGGCAAAGTTAATAAAACACGTATCCAATCCACAATGGTAACTTTAATTGTTACCACTAATGAAGCCTGTTTAGGATGGATTATGTATCTGGCACTTCAGATGCAGCCCTCAATTCATCTTCTGCATCAGATGTCTCATTGCATCAGATCCAGAGGCAGAGGAAGGGTTTTTCCCCTTCTGCTGAACAACTGGGGGTGAAAAACAAATTCTGCATAACCCATCACCAGGGAGGACCAGCTGCCCAGCCCAGGGCAGGGACTTTGTGGAGATGCTCACGGGGGGCAACCGACGTCCTTAGCGTGGCTGGGAGCTGATGAAGGACCAGCGGCTGCAGCATCGGCACTGCAGAGCCTGCTCGAGGGCAGCCACCTCCCCACCCTGCCGTCACCCTCCCTACAGTATTTCCAGCTACCACAGCCACCGAGGCGGCTGCTCAGGACCCCAGGAGGTGGCAGGCAGCTGTGGCTCTGCCATGGCCCTGCCCTGGACCAGCCCCCTCCTCCCAGCCGGTTTTCTAGGCACACTTCTGGAATTAAGGACAAATTGTAATTACTTTCCTCGGTAACAAAACCTTTGAAGGAAAGGGGTAGTGATAGATTTCAGGTTTTATCAGAGCTGACAAGGAGCATTACTCACGCTGCACGAGAACTGGCACCTCGTCAGACACAGAGGTCTGTGGTGACCATCCCTTGGGGCACCAGCACACATCAGGATTTTTTTTTCTTAATATGGGAATTAAGCACATTGTCTTGTTCAGTTCCCTCGGCCCTGCTGAGCCGAGCCCAGCCCTGGCACATCAGCCCTGCTGGGCACGTCAGGCTGCGCGGCACGAGGGGCCACCTCCTCCAGCCCCAGAGCAGGAGCTGCGCTGCTGGGAAGCACCCACCTCCACCCCATTAGTGGGTGAAGCCACAGCAAGGAGAGACAAGCGACCTTTACAAAGAGCAAACAAAGTTTTCTAACCCTGAGTATACCACCACACCGGACTACAGCACCCAGAGGGGAGGCAGAGCCTGTCACTGCAGCCTGATCCCATTTTGGGGAAAGGGCAATAAATTTCAGGATCCCTTCTCCCCTCGTTTCCTATGGCCACATCAACAAGGCTCCCCCCACAAAGCAGCTGAGGCTGCACCCATCTGCCAAAAGCAGGGCTGTCCCATCCCCATGTACGAGGCGAGCGGGAGGGATGCTGCCTTGCCGCTGCGCTGCCTGCCCAGGCACTGCGTGTTCCCACCGGTGCACGACCCGTGCCCTCCGCTCAGCTGCGGCCACCAGACCGGGGCTGTGCCACTCTTGTTGATTAAAGTTACAATCAATCAATGACCTAATTGAGCTTGTTCAGTTTGATCTCTTCAGCCTAGCTTTAAAGATCGTCTCTTCCCATGAGTCACGTGCACACGTTAACCTCTGCTTTTCTTGCTCAGACAATATTTGCGGTCCATCTGGTTTTTCCCCATTTAGCTGTTACCTGAAGCCATTTACTGAAACTGTTGATTGCTTACAAGGAGAGGAGGTCTCAGGTGCGTTTCAGCCCTGTGCAGTGACAGTCTCTCCAAATTATCGCTTGAAAGGTCACTGCAAACCAAATATCAGAGAGAGAAAACTGCAAAGCGAGGAGGAGAGCGAGCCAGGGCTTTGGTGCTAAACTCTCCATGCAACTGGTTTTGCCTCTCTCTGGGAGGAGGCACAGCACCAGACTGGCACAGCCCCGGGAACTGGCAGCAGGATGCTCCGAGATGTGGACAATATCAACATAACCTGCTCTGAAAGGCGAGAGCAACTCTTCCAGCACTGAGCTCCTGTTTACTCCTGGGTTTGCGTGAGGCTGTGCCTCAAGTGTCAGTAATTCACTCCTATTTAGTCTCGATTTAGCTGGATGTAGTCATTCATTATCATGACTTCATCATGAATTATAATGACCGCTGCAGCCTCCCCCAGAGCAGGGAGCTGTTCCTCACCCAGCCTCAAATGGGATCATTCTCCCTTTTGTCCCCATTTTCCCTTCTCAGCAGCACTGTACAAATGGGCAGCAAATATCTTTTCAGTGCACTCAGGATTTTCTGCAAGGCAAATCAGGGCAGAGGAATTACTTGTGAAGATGATTACTTGGCGTTCGGGTGGGTGCCACAACCGTGCCCTGAGGAATTACGCCGTTGCCCTTTAGCAGGACACAGCCGTGCTGGCTGGAGCAGTGGCAGCTGGCACCGGGAAATGGGGGCTGGTGGCCCCAGGGACCCCACACCACCACGAGTCTGGGGAAGGTGCACTGAACCTCCCATGCCGTGGGGGAACCTGAGCATCCCTCTGGCCTCCAGCCTTCCTCACCCTGAAAACAGGAGACTGAAATCAAGCAAGTAATGTGAGCCATTGAAAGTCCGAGATGGACGGATCCAGCTCATCTTCCACCCCTTGGGCCCATCATACCACTGTATTTTATCTCTGTGTCCCTTTAAATAATGCTGCTTGCTTTCCACCAGGGAGGGAAAAGAAAAAAAAAAAGGGGGGGATCAATTAAAAAGAAAAGGAGGTGAGGGGGGAAAAGGATAATTATGTTCCACAAAAATTAAGGAAAAGAAAAATGATGTAAAGAAATTACTTCTCATATAAAAGGGTATTTTATAATGGACCTTTAAAGCATTCCATCAAGTAAAACCAACACATTTATTTGAAGTATTAAAGAGGAACCTTCAATCAATCAGAGAACTTCATTTTTACACTGTAATGAATTCAATTGACCTTTGTGTTGCAAAGATACGGTGGCTGAGGCAAGGGGGGAGCCTGCTCCGAGACACGGCATTATCGCTGCGGGTGCCCGTCTGCCGATTCCCTTTGGGCAGCGTGGCCGGCCGGAGGAGATGCCCTTCGCAGCCATGGGCAGGGAGCTGCAGCCTTACTCTGGCGCTCTGGATTCAAGGAGTCTTTAAGGAGACTTCAGATCAGCACTCGGGGAAGGGGCCAGCCACTGTGGCGAGAACAAACATCACTGGAAACTCACTTGGAGAAGGGTGCTTCTGTATGAAATCCTGAGATTAAACCTCTGCTCTCAAAGCAATTATTACCAGCTAATGTGAGCTGGGAAATTGCCTCTCCCTTCCCACTGATTGAAATCCCATTTTGTTCCCCCATGTTGCAAATGGAAGGGCATCCCCTTAGTAACTCAGGAAAATTAGAGGTGAAGTCTGTGGCTCGAGTTTCCCCATCCACAAGCATTTTGGATACATCGCAAGCCCACCCAGAAGCGGAGCCAGAGGGATTTTGGATGTTGCATCGCTTAGGGATGATAGGACCTCAGATCTGCAGGCTTTTTGGGAGCACGGGTCCATCTCTCCTGCACCAGTACAGCAGAGCACCAGCGCAAGAAGAGGCAGCTCTGGCAGAGCAGCCCCTGCCCCAGGCCAGGAGGGCAGGCAAGGCCCATTTTCCCTGCCGGGTCCCTAAATCACCCAGTGACATTGAACAGTCCCATCCCACCGTCAGCCACTGCCCAGGCTGGTCCCAGTCTCATGCTGGCTCTCTCAGAGGTGCAGCAGCCCCTGCACCAGCCGGGCACCTTCCCCAAAACACCCGAACCTCTGCTGCACACGGGGGGCCAGCCGCAGCCCCTGCCAGCCTTCTCTCCTGAGGCATCTCCTGGGTAAAGAGCAGAGCAAGTACTAATAAAAATGGTGGCTAAAAATACAGAAAAAGCATTTATTACTGAGGGAAGAATCCCTTGAATTGCACCCAGGCTAATTAACATTTATACAAAGTGCACTCATCACAAACATATATTAACCTTTGAAGCATATATAAGAGCAGTTGGAAGTATATAATGAGAGCAGAGAAACGCCAGAGCACTAGACTTCCCTACTGAAAATGCCAGCCTTGCCTCCTCTTGGTTGAATTTTGAAGCAGTTTCCCCACAATTACCAGTTTTTCAGCATTCCTGAAGCAGGTCCTCGACACCCCCGGCTCCCCCCGCCCCGGTCACGGCTGTGCCTGGACGCTGCCCAAGGCTCTTCATCCCTCTTGCCTGCTATTGCCCTGCACTATGCCCCCAAGAAACAGCGATCGGTTCTCACGGCAAGCCGCGCCGGAGGACTCGGAAGAAAAATGAAGGATTTTGTCCAAGATTTAAATTAAAATAGCAATCAATATTGCTCCTGAAAGCAGAGAGAAGAGCAGCCATGATGCTGAGATGTCCTTAATGATTCCAGTCAGCAAAGTCATTAGCAAAGTTAGTTCCCTGGCCTTTTTATTTTTTTAATTGGGAATGGTGTGAGAGACCCAGCACCCTCAAGGGAAGACAGAGAAATGTGAAAGCCATCTGGGCAGCACTCGAGCTGGACAGATAAGATGTGGTGCCAGTCTCTACGTGCCCGTTGGGCTGGGTAGGGGAAAGGGAGGAGGAGGAAAAAGAGAGCTTCAGAAAGAAAAATTCTGTATTTCTTCACCCCATTTACCTGTGTGGTAAGGAAATGGATAAGTGGCCAATGTCACACCTCATTTAACAAGAAACTAATAATGATCAATGCCTGCTCCTTAGCCTCCCCTGCCCGCACTGTGCTACTGGAACTGGCACCTTCCCACGGCGGGTCATTAACACGCGCCCAGCCAAACGGCTGAACGGTCATTTGTGTTGAAAGATGCAACTTCAGACCGCAGAAATAACGCTATCCTGTGGGGAGAGGCGTAAAGCTGGCTCCCCCAAACAGCCTGCGTTTTTTTACTTTTACATATAGTTTTTTTACTTTCACATATAGTATGTATGTGCACCCCCCCAGAGGAGGGCCACAAAAATGATCAGAGGCTGGAACACATCTCCTATGAGGAAAAGCTGAGAGAGCTGGGGGTGTTCAGCCTGGAGAAGAGAAGGCTGCAGGGAGACCTTACTGCGGCCTTTTAATACTTAAAGGGGGCCTACAAGAAAGATGGGGACAGGCTTTTTAGCAAGGCCTGCTGTGACAGGAGAAGAGGTACTGGCTTTAAACTAAAGAAGGGTAGATTTAGACTGAACACAAGGAAAAAATTTGTCACGCTGAGGGTGGTGAAACGCTGGAAGGGGTTGCCCAGAGAGGTGGTAGATGCCCCATCCTTGGAAACGTTCAAGGCCAGGCTGGATGGGGCTCTGAGCAAACTGGTCTGGTTGAAGATGTCCCTGCCCATTGCAGGGGGGATGGACTGGATGGGCTTTAAAGGTCCCTTCCATCCCAAAGCATTCTATGATTTTACTTTTACATATAGTATAGTAAATATATATATATATTTATACCCAGATGCATATATATAAACCCTTGGAGAGGTTCAGGGCTCTTTCCAAGAGGGCACTACTCCACCACAGGCTGTACCCCGGGGCAAGGCAGCAGGGGCCAGGTCTCCCCGCCATACCCCGAGCAGCTCAAGCCGCTGCTGAATCCAGCGAGGGGCCAGGGAAGGATTCATTTCAAGAGCCAACATCACCAAACCCAGGGCTTTTGTTTGCTCAGCAATCAAGCAGCACTTCTGATTTCAGTTGTGTGCAACTCCTCATAAATCCTCCCAGAGTCAACAAAAGCCAAAGTCATTTAACTCTGCGCTAATATAAAAGCGAGCAGGAAGGAGCTCGCACATGGCGGTGAACACAAGACTTTCCAGAGGAACAATGAGGAGCAATTATGCTTATCGGGAGCTGGGGTGGGATCCGGCACGTCTGCAGGCTGGTGCCAGTAATCACAGTTAATTTTACAAAGTCTGGATGACATATAGGGAAGATTTAGATGTTCTAATTACTCCGCTGAATACCAGGGGTGCTGCTGATGAGGGAGGCAGGCACATGCACATCCACACATATGCACTCAAAGCCAATTAAGAAAGAAAAACAGCAACAAGAAGCCTGCAGGCTCACAAGCTCTTTTTAAAAAAAAAAAATACGTCTAAGCTGACCTACCCCTTACTGTAAAACACAGCAACCACAAACAAGCTAGAAGACTTCTGATGACCAGTTCCCAGCAGTGAGGGCCTGAAAGCTTTGCACAGGGCAGGAGAGGATGCAAGCCACCAGCCAAATAACAAAGCTAAAAATGAAATTTTTAGCTAATAGCATCATGGTACCCAATAACATCACACACAGGGTCTTCCACCCAGCAAGGCCCAGCAGCCAGGACGGGGGACAGCAGTGAGATGCTGCTGGTCAGTAAAAATCCTGCCTCTCCAACCCCCACTTTTCTTAGCTCTCACTGGGTGCCTGTAACATGCTCCATCTCTGATGGGAAAAAAAAAAAAAAAAAGAGACCCAAAAGACACCATAGCCCATCCCTTACAGGCTGCATCATTGCACTGAACACCATCCTTCTGTGACTGGCACCATTTCTGGCCAACTGGCAAAGAACCAGCACGGGTTTGGCACAGCAAACCCCAGGAACAGGGTGGCCAGGGCTGCCTGGACAGAGCTCCCAGGGCCAGCTCCTCTCACCAGCACGCCCAGGCTTACCTGGGGCTGGTCCCTGGGCGGGCTGGCAACCCGGCTCCTCCTCTGTGCAGTCCCAAGAGCTCAGCAGGTAGTGCTGAGCTGCTCAAAAGTACACCTCCATACACTTCTTTCTAACTTCAGACTGTGACAGCTCCATTAAACCCCCCATTTGGGGTTTTGGATGCTTCTGGGTCAGTCGGACTCTCCTCTCTCCCCAGCAGCACCCCCACACTCTCCTAGGCTGCTCCAGGGCGGCTCCTTCATGGCCAACACCCTCCTGCCCACCAACCCTGCAGCACAGGAGAGAAACTACCCCCAGCAGAAGTCTCATTAACTACCAGGTGGAAGGACTCATTTGCTTGCTATTAGAGCCTTGAACCAGATTGAAGTGCTGATTTAATCACAACCTTTTCTCCTGACTCGTCTGAAACCCACCTATAGGCTCAAGAGAAGACCAGAAAGTTGTTAATAGGATGCAGGTGCCTCTCTCTACCCTCTCCTCCACTCTGTTGTAGCAAGTCCCCTACAGAGCAATACAGAGTGAAGAACTCAAGCCTATAAAAATGAAGTGGACCCTTGGCCCTGGCTGGGGGTGTGGAAATTACCCAGAAAATCCAGCAGCAGAAATTTGGGGGTGCCTTAGTCCTGTGAGCAATGGCAGGCTGCACCCAGCAGGCTCTGCAAGGGGAGACCCGTTAGCGGCGGGCAGGGGATGAACAAAGTGCTGGCTGGACAAAAAGTGCAAGAAGCAGAAGTTTTAAATAACCCCTGAGAAGCAATACTGTTATCAATGTTATTTATTGCAGAAAGTGGCATTAATATTACTACACTTATTAATACATAAAGCTGTAGCATTATTACTAAACAGCTGCAAAACACTGCATTACTATTAATGCTGACATTAATATATTAATAATACATTATTACTGGTTTGTTTTGTGGCTTATACTTCCCTGAAATAATTTTTTCACCCTAAGATTTGTTCATGTTTCTTCGATATTTCAGAAAGTAGTTAGGTCTAATCAGTAATCAGGGCCCAATTTTCTTAGACAGCAGACAAAGAGTGTTTGCCTGAAGAAGCTGGAAGCTTGAGACACGGCCCAGATTCAGTGCTGGGAGAGGAGCTGGCTGATGAGGCCAAACCCTGGTGCTCGGAGATGAGCTTTTCAACACAGCCATCGGAAAGAGCACGCGTAAGAGGGTTACCCCAAAGCAGAGGCGGTGAGCGCTGCCCTGGGGGGGGGCTGCCACCACCTCACCCCCTCTTTTGCAAGCCCCAGCTTGCTGCTCAGCGCAGCGGGCGTCCAAGTCCTGCCCTGGGCACAGTGGTGACCGAGCCACCGAGCCACGGCAGCCTGGCACGCAGGCTCTGCGAGAAGAGCATCATAAATCCTGGCAGCGGGTAAGTTACGTTCTGCTGGGCTTTCTCCCAAATCGCACTCATTCCTCACACTGAAATCCTACCCTGGTTTGGCAGGAAATCTGCAAAAATGAGCAGGCACGGTTCCACATGCTTGTGCAGGAGGAAAGTCAGCGCGACAGAGAGTAAATGAGGCAGCACCGGGCTTTCAAGTCGTCTCAAGATTTCTTTGCAGGCAAAGTCAAGCATGATTGTGTTTAAAGTTACTGAAGGAGGAACTGGACCCTTTGAACAGCACGAGCCATTCGTCTTCCCACCCCGGCCCAGGAGCAGAGCCGCTGAAGTCAGCCGCACCGGCAGAGCCGCAGCAAAGCAGCCACATAAAAGTACCCAACCTCCAGCCAGTGCTGTGACCTCCCAGGATGGTCACCAAGCCCCCTCTGCGCTAGCTGCAGTCTGCGGGGCCACCGAAAATCTCCCTGTGCTGTTCAGTCTTCACCCATGGAATTGGAAATCAGCTGCACTGTCTCAGTCTCACTGGATTTAATAACTAAAAAGCAGGATTGCCACAGCTGTGCTTGTAAAACGGCCCGTGCTGGCTGATGCTTCTTCCTTTGGCACCAGCTCCTGGAGTCAGGGGATGGTGCAGAAATCTCAGCTGGTTTTCCAGTGATGCTTACATGTGTGGATGAATGCTAGAAAGCACAATCTGAAACATAAACATCAGTATTTCATTTTTCAGTCTTGTCAGCTATATCCCAAGCTGTTGATTTATTTCGGGGCAGGGAGGGCTTGTAATTAGTAAGGGCTGCTGGTCCTGTAATCCCTCACTGGAGGTTATGGTGCAGAAAGGGAGACATCAGCGAAGGAAAGGGACTTTGTCGTGCAGGAAATGGCATGCTTGAAATGCTGATTTAGCTCATGTCTCAGAGTAATGCAGGTAACCTCTCGCTCCCCTCTCCTTGTCTTCCAGTATTTAGAAAACATCTTTTTAAAACAGATAAATACATAATGGAGAAAATTTTCATTTCCTCTGTGGTCAGGGGCAAATATTTGCATTCACAGAGATAAGAATTTGATGTTCTGGATAAGTGCAGACTTCTGCTGTCCACAAAGGAGACATTAATGCAAATTCCTGTCCACTTCTACCTTTCATAAAAGTATCGCTGCCTTCATCTTGTTTCAGAAAGTCCATCAAACATCAACGCAGGGAGCTGGAGCTGACCCTCCATCCCCTGTGCTGGTGGGATGGATGGACGGGTGGGATGGACGGGTGGGATGGACGGGTGGCAGCTTCACCCTGCTGCCCAGCTCGGCCATCAGCCCAGCTGCTCCAGCTGTGAGGGTACCAAATCCACGCCGGGCTGGTCCCGATCCTGATCCCAGCATTGCTCTAGGTGCGTTACAAGTGGAAGCTCACAGCTCCTAAATCACTTGAGAACCATTTGCAAATGTTGCTTCTTGCAAAATTGGGTGGGTATGAAAAATGCAGGCTTGGCCACTGCTGAGAGGGACAGACAGACTGCACCGAGCCTGAGGGCCGGGGCAGCATGGCAAAACCGGCACAGGGCTGCACCTCCACCGCCGGCACCGGCTCCTCGGTGCAACGTGCTTCTCCCCGTGCCTGCTCCCCTTTCCTGTACAAAGAAAATAGCACCTATTTAATAAGTGCTTTAAAGACACATGGCAACAAACTCTAGCCAATAAGAAAGCTAAATCCTTAGATCTTAAATATAAATGATCAAAAACGTCCTAAAAAAACCTGAAAAATTAAAGAAAAGTCTAAAAGTACACAGCTGAGTTTTAACCTTGATGCCATACAGTCTGTGAAGAAATCTCTGTTGCTGTTGATTTATGTGGAACACGCTCTGATACGCTGCGGATGGACAGCGGGATGAAACATGAAGATAGAGGCAGAGATCATGACCCCGCGGCCTTCCACGTTTCATGAACGCCCAGCAAAAGCAAGCAGAGTGGGAGCTACTTTGAAATTCATTTTGGTCTCAAACAAGCCAGGACCCAGGGTGCTCCTTCCCATTGCTTCTTCGTCTCTCAGTTTTTTGGCAGCTGGAGAGGGGGCAACAGGCAAAGGAAAAGCTGCGTGGCTGCTGCCGCAGGCAGAGCTTTCCTCCGCCCCCCGCTGCCTGCGCTGCCTGGCTCAGAGGGACCCAGCTCCTCGCAGCTGGCCAACTGTAGATACTGCAAGTTTCCAATAAAAACCTTACTTATCTTGCTGGGGAGAAAGCACTGGCTTTTAAATGCTACATGTTCAAACAGAAAATATTTGTCTCAGCCTCTAAAGAGCTTTACACAGAACACAGCCTCATTTTTTCTTAGGGTGTTTTTCCTCCCTCGCAATAAAAAGCATCCACTATCAACATTCTTTTAGGATTTTCTTTCCTTAATGCACACACACGTTTTCCTCTTTCTCTCCCTCCTGTAGCTGTGCCATTGCCATGGCTTCGACCTTTCGGAGGCAGCCGGGGCTGGGGAAACCCTGCGGCAGAGTCGGCCGGGCAGCGATGATGGCAGGGAGCCGCGTGGCCGGAATCTGTGATCCCTTGGACCTGGGGAGACGCAAGCAAGCGCAGCTTTATTTGTACAGCTAATTGCAACATCGCTGGCCACTCACAACTGCTCCACGTAAGCACCGCTGGTCCTGGTGCTCCCCGTCAGTGCCCAGGACCTGTAGTGACTGGACTAACAGGGCACTGGTGGGTGGTGTAACCTTGGGCTGGTGGTAGGACAAGACCCAGTTTGCCTTCCTGGATCAGCCACTAGTTTACTGAGAAGAAGTAAAACAATTCTGCCACACCTTTGTTCTCCCATCTGGATGTCAAAACCTTCCTTAGCAAAACCAATTTCCTTTCCAGCTCTATCACCGAAGATGAGGAGAATCCAGTTATTAGTGACTTACACAAGTTTAGGGTGAGAATGCACTTGAGCTGAGAGGGGAACGAAGGCCGGACCTCCTGCGAGCCGGTCCCCACCTCCCCGGCACATCTGCAGCCACCCTCCTCCCCGAAGAACACTCAGCACTTTCTATTTTTACCCTCTTTTCAGTGCACATCCCTACCTGTGCAAGAAAGGAAGAAAGAGAAAAGAAAGTTCATCTCATGTTGTGAGTCAAAGGGAAGACAAACGACATCCCTGGTTGCTCAGAGGCAGCCCTTCAGGATCTCAAAAGCTGTTTTTTCCTCCGGCGCTGCCAGTCCAGAGTGGCACCGACGACAGCTTTGCCATCTCTCACCTGGCCTGAAGGCGATGCCTTCACAGGCATTGGCAGCCTCTTCCAAAGGTCAGGAGACAGGATTCTGTCCAGCAGGTACGTTGTGATCCTTGCCTTCTGCTGTCTCTTACTTTCCCTCCCTCCCTTTGGCCCCAGGCACTAGGAACAGGCTGCTCTGCAGGTTAGTGCCATGAATCAGCACCCAGCCTGGGGCCATGGAGAGGAGGAGGGAGAGGAGGAAGAAGGAAAGATGTGCACATAAGCACAGTCCCCATCCAGCAACGAGTGCGCCTGTTTGGAAAGCAGCCGGGCACTGCTGATTTGAATCCTTATACAACCCATTTTATAAAGTCCAGCGTCTTCCAGGCTTTAACACCTGAATATGTAGGTCATTCTCTGACTCTGGGAGGAAGAGAAGTGTGCAATAAGACATATATATGAATGTGAAGCTTTGAAATGATGATAGGGAAGACAAGCTGAAAAACTGCACTTGGCACAGCAGAGCAGAGGAGGCACCCAGCGCCCCTGCAGCCACCGTCCCCCGGAGAGCTCCGGGAGCTCTGCTCCCCGGCAGACCAGCGCCCGCGGGCAGGGCTGGCCAGCTCCGTCCACAGCCCAGACCTTCACCCTGCCTGCACTCATGCACTGAGTGAGCTGGGGATGAGGACTGACCCTCCTTTACTCGACTAAATTAAAGTTACTATCTGAAAATGCCAAAACTTGCATCAAAATTAATGGGACTTAGATGCCAAAATGCCTTTGCGTATGTGGCCCTCCAGGTCTTTATCTTGATTCAATATTCTTTGGAAGTCAGGGTAGAGTGAAGGATAGGTTTTCATCTAAGATTTTGCTGACTAGAAGTCATGGGCTGTAGGTAAATCTCACCTGGTAATATCTTAGCCATCAGAGCCCTTTCAAAACTCTGGGTAGCACAAGCATCCATCAGGGCTGACACATTAATTCAAACAGTGTTATTTTCACATCACTTAAGGCCTCTCTCCCCACTTTTGTTTTGCAATTGAAAATATTTTTGAGGCATAACACAACTGCCATTCTCACCCTGCTGTCTGGAACCACTGCCGCGGTTCGCAGGGACTATTTGCATTCCAGTCAGAATTAGGCATTTGAAGGGGTTTAGATTTAATCCCATTCGAATATGCATTTTGCTTAGGATAAAAGAAAAAATAGTGCTCTCTTGCTGAAACAATCAAGCCCAGGTGATGCTGACGGTGGCAGGGGTTGCTTTACACCTCATTGCATATGCAGGCAATAAAGATAAATCACACGAGCTGGGAGCAGAATTAGGCTCTGGTTACAAGTAACGCATCCTCGGCCGAAGCTGCCATAGCAGGATTAATGCATCCATTTAAAAGAGATCACAGTGTGTGTACTCAGACAACACCGCATCATCATGTAGGAGTGGGGACTGGGAAGAGGCAGGATCTGCGCTTCGCTAGCAGGAGATTTGCTCTGGAGGCACATTAGACCTAGAAGAAAATCAGTGGCTAACGTGGACCTGGTGAGCACCAAGCATCCTGCATGGCCGTGCTGGTCCCAGCAAGGTTTGTGGTCCTGTGCTGGACCCATGTAGGTGAGAGAGCACTATCTGGATGGCTTGTCTCTTGAATGTTGGCATCAATGATGCCACGCCTCAGGGCAGAGGGTGAGCAGAGCTGGAGAGGCTGGTGCACAGCCTTTCAGCAGCACGCCCAGGCAGCCGAGCTCCACGCTGCGCCCCTGCAGCCGCCTGCCCGGGCTTGTGCTGCTCAGCTGCTGCTCCCGGGAAGGGACGACTCTCGGCTGTCGCTGTGCCCAAGGGAGCGCTCCCCACAAAACCGCTGCCTGCCAGGACACAAAACTGCTCCCCCCAAAATTAGACTCAAACAAGAGGTGCCACAAAGACCCAGCTGCCAGCCGCGGCGCAGGGAGCGGATGTTGACTTTGAAGTGACTCATTCAGCCATTCAAGTGCCCAGCAGCTCGCCCTCTGCAAGAACCTCAACTCCGCTGACTTTTAAAAGCAAACTGGCTGCATCCTCGCTGGCTAAAATCCCGCTTCCCCCATTTATACCAACCGGAGCAGCAGCTGCCTCTTCTCCAGAGCCCCGCGCGCTGAGGCTGACCTTGCTGAGGACCGAACGGTGGCTGCAAGACACGCTGGGAACCCATTAACCTTCAAAGGCCACAGGGAGACCTCGGAGCCAGTGCTATTAAAAATGCAAATTGGCCTCTGCCTCCGCACCTTCCCCTGTAATTACTTTGGAGAGGGTTTTGTGGGATCAGCTGGACTTCAAGGGGGCTGCTGAGCCGTTCCCCTCGCGGTCCTCAGGCTGAGCAGAGCACCCGGCGAAGTGACCAGCCTCACGAAAACACTGGGAGAGCTGCAAAACCCCAGCAGAAAACTGCCCCCAGCCCTCCTGTGCCGCCCGGGCGCTCCAGCCAGCCTGGGGACGGGAGACCGGGCTGAAGGGGCTCCCCCTGCCCTCTCTGGCTGTTCTCGGGGTGCACGGTTGTGCCAACGCGCTCCTGCCCCCTGGGTATTAAAAGGCTTATTCCAAGCCTCCCCTCACTTTCTGTGTTGGTGTCTGAGCCATATCCCTCTTCTCCTGCGAGGATGAATTCAGTTTTTCCACAGTTTCAGCCAGATTTGGAATAACCTAAAAAACGACGTGTCTTTGAGGATCTCCTTCCCTTTCCCAGCTTCAGGCAGAGAGACACAAAATGGGTCCCAGGTGGAAATTCAGGGGTGGGCCACACAAAAGGCTGCTTCCCTTATGGGGAGAAGACACGAGGCTCCAACAGTGGTCAACTGAGGTCTTTTCATTCCCTGTCTCCTGGTGAAGCTTGGAAATACCCTGCTGTGGAGCTGCTACCTCCCTCCCCAGCACAGCGAGAGACAGAGACACCAACACGGGCTTCCCCACCAGAGAGACAGTCTGATACAGCTTGTTTATGACAGGCAGAAAAGTCAAATTACTGAAAATGTAATCTGGAAGTTAAAAAATGGGGACATGTTAAATGAAAAATTAAGCATTTATTTTTGTAACATTGATTTTTTAATCAGTTTAAAAAATGTTCATTTTGAACACTATTTTTTTTTTCCAGCAGGGGAAAAAAAAAACACGATATATAATAAACATCTCCCTGTCCAGAAAGGTGATTTTGATGCAACTCCGTATTTTATTTGTTCAGCAGTAACTGCTCCACCATACATTTGGATGAACATTTAAGGAATTTGCTGAGATTTTCCTACTCCCGTGAAGGACTCGGGTCACAGCCACTCAGTATTTAGGGAAGAAGCCGGACCGATTTGCCTCCGGGCAAATTTATCATTCGGCACGGAGCGTCCTCCTTCGAACAGACACGAACAGCTCGACGTGGGCACTGCTGCATCGCTCACCGCTCGGTAACCGGACACAACTTACAGCTGCCCTGGTCGTACCCAGCTACAAACGCCCACCCAGCCAAAACGCCTCTTCTCTCCACGAATTGTAAAATTAACTCAAACAAGCGTAAAATAAAGGCTATCAAGCTGAAGTGTTGGACAAATAGGAGAGATGAAATTAAGGTATAGCCGATGCTTTGGGGCACGCAGCTCTGGCCTGGAAGATGGGCTCCTTTGTGCTCACAGGCTTCCGGCATGGGAAAATTCCCTGATTGTGCCTCAGTTTCCCCTTGGCCATCAACCCCAATGGCTGCTGACCCGAGCCCTTTCCCAAAGGCTGAAGACAGTGGAGCGACCCTTGCACGGGTGACACCCAGCAGCGTTCGGCTCGGGTGCGTGCCACGAGGGCTAAGCGGTGCAGAAATGTTCTTACGCGCTGACGAAGGCGGCTCCTCTCCTGCACGACGGCCGTTGCTTTCACAATTGCCCGTTCCTGGAGGGGCACACGCGTCGCTACTCAACAAATACATGCCTGCAAATAGATATTTTATTAAGGGTTTTTTGCTTATACATTGTAATTTAATACAAAGCATTTTTTTGTCCTAGGAACCAGAAAGGAGCTCTTGGATCCACTCACTTTCTCATCCCTTTGTGTGATAAATCATGGCAGCATTATTCTGGCCTCAAACGTTTCCAATGAGAGGGGATATCAAAGCCGGTTTGGTTTCCTGTGTGAGCTTTTAAACGCCTTGTGGTTTCTCAGCACATTTTCTTCTCTTTGTGTGGTGCATCTACCTCCCTCTTCTTTTCTTCTCTCCAGGAAGGCTGAGATTTCTTTTTAAGCAAAGAAAAAAGATTTTTTTTTCTTCTTTGTTCTGCTGCTACTTCCTAAATGATTCCTCCTTCCTCTCCTGGGCCCCTGCTGCCCTCTGCCCGAGGCAGCACGCAGGGTGAAACTCCCGCGGCCTCCGGGGATGGCAGGGGTCCTTCCCACAGGCTGCGGCTGGCAGCGGGCCCTCGGCAGGGCTGGCACAGACAGAGGTGAGCAGCTCAACCCAGCACGGGGGCAATCGCGGGCAGAAACTGGGGCAACTCTCTGGGGTGCAATGGCAGCAGATCCCTGGCTCCGCACTCAGGGCAAAAGAGCTGAAGGTTCTCCCAGGTTACCTCCCCACCCAAACACGTCTCTCCTGGTCCTGCCCACGTGTTGGTACCCGAAAGCATCCTCAGCTGTGCAGGGAGAGGATGGCCAGCCGGCCATGAGAGCTGCCCCTTGGGTTTGGCCTCTCTCCTGCTGCCCCAGGGCGCGGGCAGAGCTGTGCCGCAGCGTGGGTGCTGGCTGGGTGCTGGCTGGGTGCTGGCTGCCTCTGGCTGTGGAGTTCCTCTAATGGCTCTGCCGTGCCGTGCCACCTAACGCAGCAAGGCTGTGATCTCCTCCAGCTACTATAAAGCAATTAAGAAATAATTTCCAAGAGCACAGTGTCATTAGCCTCTCGTACTTGGTAACCCCAGCAGCAAGTCGAGGCTTAGTGCATTGTCTCAAGTCAGGCCGATTTACTCTGACAGTGATCAAATGATCTTAATGATTTGTCAGGCAGCTGTCATATCCAAATCTGTTTATGATGAGGACCAGGAAGCAAAAGCAATTCATTTAGTTTGTTTACCATCAGGATGGGCCTGGACACCCCAGAGTCATTAAAAGAAGAAAAGGCATCTCAGAAAAGCTAGAGCTATTTGATTACAACAGGCACCATCAGTGGACTTTCTCCCGCACAGCAAAGGACTTTCAAAGTGCATAAATCAAAAACTACAGCAGCGTGAAATTTGACCAAAGCAAGCCAAATTAGGTGTCCAAAGCCCTGGGCACAAGGGTTTTTTGTTAATAGCTTTGGTGACCTTTAGGGGTGGGTAACCTCTTGGCATGAAATAAGAATTTCTCCAATTTGCACGGCCTATCTGTGGATAAGCTGCTTGTGTAAGTGGGCTGGGAGAAAGGGAACGAGGGGGTGCCAGAAATGGGAATCGCACTTTGACTCAACACACCCAGGAGAACTGGAGTGCCATGGACACACGGTGAAAAAACTGATGGCCTTCAACCCACCCTGCAGGTCCTGTGGGACCTTGGGAAGTCCAGAGTGAAGGCAGAGGCAGTGGTTCAGGAGGAAGAGGAGGGCAGCAGAGCAGAGGTCCTTGAAGCCCCGTACCAAAGGCGCCAAGGTCCAGCTCTGCCCCGGTCACAGCGCCCTGGGAATCGGTGCAATGCCACTTACCAAAGCCTCGGGGCTCTTTTTTTTCCAGACTGGCACTGTCACCCAGAGACATCCGACGTTGCATCTAGCCTTGTGCAAAAGAAGTTTTGGTGTCACATTCCCGTGAACAATGCCCTTTCTAACAAACTGGCGTGTCCCGGGGAAGCTCAGCTTTGCTGGAGCGCTCCCAGCCAGCTCTCTACGGGAGCTAAAGCAGTTTGAGAGCAAATCCGCACCTCATCTTCTATTCCATTTAAATGATCTACCATCTTTAGCAGGGCTGAGCCTCTCCAGAGCCTGTATCCAAGGCAACAAGAGCTACCAGGGAAAAAATGGATCCAAGAAATTATTAAAATCACAATATCCTTTCTGAGCAAGGCAGAGATAATGAGTGCGTGTTACACTGGTTCCCTGAACCATGGGCTGGCTACAAGCCACCTGCTGGGTGAAGCTCCCTGGCTGGTTACCAAACACCAGCTCTGTGGAGGCATTTAAGGTCCTAAAGATACCGAACAGCATCTCCATACCTCCAAACCTCAGCCCAAACCCATAAAACCCCAGAATTTATTCACTACCTGTGGAATCAGCCTCCAGCACAGGACAGCAGTGTTTCTAAGCGTTAGGAAGGGGCCTGTATTTCAAATTTACAGACATTTGGGGAATTTCAAGATGTTGAGGAATCAGTAGTTTTGCAAAGAGGAAAATGTGAAACACCGCCCTGGCTTCCACGCAGCGCTCGTAGCAGCCCAGGACCCGTGTGCCACGGAGGAGGCTGGGACCCCAGGGTTTCTCCAGGGTCTGTCCCTTGGCCTGTTCTTCCCTTTTCCATACAGCAGGAGAGAGCACGGGGATGGGATCAGCCCAGACCTGGAGGCACCGATGGCCCTGAAGCTTCTGCCCTGGGCAATACCCGAGCACCCCCCAGAAACAACCCCAAAAGCGGTGGCTTTGTACGAGGGTCAGCGCTGGGGCGTTAGGGGTGAGGGGCCGTGGCGGGCAGCCACCGATCGTTCTCCCTGCTTTGCATAGGAGGCTACACGATCCTGCTGCAGTAATGAATCACTTCTGTGCGTGTCGCTAAGCGCTTTATAAATCCCAGGATTAGGAGAACATGTCAAAACGCTCACACTCTGCGTGCGCTTGGCACAAGACGAAACCTCCTGGAGTCAGAGTGAGAAAAAGATCGCGGTGTAATTTGTTTTGATGTCTCAGGACTCCAGATCCTCCAGTTCCGTCACAGGACAAACTCCCACTGATTTTACAATGAAGGACAGCTTTGCCTTGCAAGCTCAAAGTCAAAATCTGGGATTATCTCTCCTCTCCGCCTCTCCAGAGCAATGCACGACATTAAAGATTTGATTTGCAAAGAGATTGTGCAAACATTTCTCTTTATCCATCCCTTTGTTTGAGCTGCTCAAAGATTTTAAAGCAAAACGCTGATCTCTCCTGGGATTCATACTGAAACCAAAGGAATCAGCTCAGCATCAGTTCCATAAACTGCACCCGTATTTGCTCAAGAAGGGAGTGGATTCTCTTCAAAATAAGCCCATGAGCAGCAGGCAGCCAGTGAACGGAGGTGATCATTGGCAAGGTTGCCAGTACTTCAGCAAACCCACAGCAAGTCTTAGTGAACAAGGTCTGAATTTCTGCTTACACCAAAACCGAGAATCAAGAGATTTTTGTGGATGTTGAATTTTGTCACAAATATTTATAGAGTCGCAGCGAGCAAGTTCCAAACAGATCCAGGTAATTAATGCCTGGCATTAATGTGCAAATGCAGGCTGACATCTAAACCACCTCCCTGGTCAACACTGCGACAGCTCCACCAAAACCACCCCCGGCTGCGCATCTGCCGCGGCGGCGGCTGTTCAGTCCTGCAGCACCAACGTGCTTACGCTGGCGTGGCTCTGGGCTGGGAACCGGAGCAATCTGTACCTGCCCAGTGCACCCCCGTACCAGAACCGCTGCATCTGCACAGCGTCTGCCTTGTATAATTACGACAGCAAAACAACTGAAACATTTTATGATTGTCCTCAGCTTGCAAAATTATACCAGTGTAGCTTTTAAAACGACGATTAACCAAAATTCACAGCCTCAATCACTGAATCATTAATTCAGTGGTTTTTAGTGTATTTTTCAAATGAAATGTTCAGCAAAGAGTATTTATTCATTCTTCATTGCTTTCTAGCTGTAAAAATAATCAAATTAAATTCCACTTTCAAGTGCGAACATGACTTTAGAGGTGGAGGCAGTCAAAACAAGCACAGAAGAACAGCAAAAATGTTCACGACACTTGCCCACCCTTTCCGGATCAAAACTCATGGCTTTGATCGCTGGTTTAGTTTGGCAAATCCTGGTGGAACAATAGGAGCAAAAAACCCTCATTAGAAACGTTTGGCCTTTTTTCTTGGTTTTCCCTCTCTCCAGAACTAAAATTTTGATGGAAATACTTGTCAGAAAATGAATAAACTGGGTTTGGGGTTTGGCTTTTTTTGCATGTTTCTGCTATAAATAACCCCTTTAACTATGGCTGCTGCGTTGCAGCGTCCCCCCAGCTCTGGCGGCAGCTATGGCAGGGACGTCAGGCACCCACAGCACGGCGGGACCCGGGCTCTGCCCGCGCCAGCCGCTTCCCCGTCGCGACCCGCGCCGCAGCCACGTTCCCCCCTGCTTCGCAGAGCCAAGTACCAGCGAAATGACTGTTTCTCTAAAGAGACGATCACAGCAATGCCCCAAAGGCCCAAACCTATATTTGTTTGTTTTCCTTTCATCCTCCCAGAGTTAAAATATTTATGAGGTTTCTCTAAACTGCAGGCCTGGAGCACTTATATATGCTGGGTTAAACACCCACACACCCGCTCTGAGGCTTTGGGCTTCGTTTTCACCTCCAGCCTCACTGTCCGCACTGGATTGCCCCTGTGCTTTCCTCTTCCCCTTCCTATGGTCCCTTCCCGGTGCCCAGCACCCAGGGTCGGACTCTGCACACCTCCAGCACAAGGAGCATCACCCCAGCTCCACCCCGGGGTGCCCCCGGCCGTGTCCTGGGCAGGTCGGTGCAGCGACTGCGGGTAAACCTGGCAAAGGGGAAGGTAAATGCAAACCTGCTCCCTGCTGTGATCAAGGGCATCTTCCAAGAAGCCCCTTGTGCCAAGCTGTTCAGAGACACGGCTGGCATAGACATCCGTGTGGCTGACCCACGGCGCACCCACGCCCCACCCCACCTCCCCTCTGGAAAGACTCGGAGATGATTCAGCCAGAAAAAAGTTGGCCCAGTGCACGTCCCTGGGGCCCTGCTCTGATTTCCCTGGAGTGTCCGTGTTTGCAGCTCTGGGCTTGGAAGAGAAACAAAGGCAGGCACGGATTCGCACACCAAGCGAAGGAGAGCCCTCCGGCGCAGCGTCACCTGGCTGCCCCCTGCTCCTGCCTTCCCAGCCACGCTCTCTGGCCCGCAGCAGCCTCTGGCGATGGGGCTGCCCTGGCGATGGGGCCCATGGACACAGCCTTTCCAGCACCTCTGGGTCTTTTGTCTCAAAGCCTGACTTGGGGCTGAATTTATTAGGAAGTGAATAAAGAGGAATAAAGCGAGGGGACACGTCCCTGCGCTGCCCACAGTTTGCCACTGCACAGGGGAGCAGCAGTTGCAAACCAAGCTTTGCAGAGGGGATGCGCGGTTTTGGGGTGCTCAGCGATGTGTCTACGATTAAAATAATTTTGTCTGCTCTCAGACACCAACAAGGCTCACAAGGAATCAGGAGAGTTCTCTGCAAGAGGCTGGAGGGAGACTTTCTTTTTCCTTTTCCTTTTTTTAAAGGGATGTAAATAAGGAAAGCAGCAGCCATCAGACTGCTGTCCCTAGGACAGCATCACTGGAGCTTATTCTCTTCACCATGGGGGTTTGATGAAGGCAAACTTTCCTGACTCACTGCAGCACATGCAGAAAGAACCTGTTTCCAAGGAAACAGGGATCTTTTGCATGTCCAGCATGTGGTCAGAGACGGGAAAGGTTGTGAAGACAGAGCCTGCCTTCCTACATGGCTGCTGCCACCCTCCCTCCCTCCCGGGCAGTCACCGAGCATCCCCAGCGCACACCATCGCATCCCAGTTGGGCGAGGAGGGCTGGCGCAGCCGCAGTCTCTAACTGCCAACAGCAGGCTTCCGGGCAGTCCGGGGGTGCTTGTTTTGATCTGGAGAAGTAGGAGGTGGGCAGTTTTCATCTCTGCATCGTCTGTAAATTTTAGGGACCACAGCATCCCCCAAAAGAGTAACATGGACATAAGGCAGGTAATGATCCAGGCAGGACTTGGTTACTCGTTCTCTGTCTTGCCCAGCCAGAGCAAATCGCCCCAAACCAGGAGCTAACCCCCAAAGCTTATCACCTCTCTAGCCAGGAATAGGAAGCAGGGGCCTTTTACTGGTCCAGGACTGAGACGTAGGAAGATATCACGCTTACCACTTTGCCACGCAGAGGCTGAAGCACAAACATGCCAGCTGGTACACGAGAGCATCACCTACCTCCAGCCTCCTTTTAACCAGGGAGATGTCAATAAACCGGTGTGAAGAAAGCCTGCACCCCAGCAGCCGGAGCGGCACTCGCCCGAGCTGCAGTCCTGCTGTGCCGGCCATGTGTTTACAGGCACACATGGAGCACGGGTTGGCTCTTTAACCACCTTTTGGGGCCACATCCTTGCAGCTGCCATCCCCAGCAGGTAACGCCAGAGCAAAGCAGCTCTGCCCGCGGAGGGGCTGCAGCAGATATAATTTGTGCTCTCGCACGCTGTGAGACTCCTGGCTAAAAGCTGTGCGTGGCTCTGAAGCCGTGTGTATCTGCAGCTATGCATTTGCAGCCACTGTCTGTGTCTATAATTAATTAATGTTTGTACAGTGCTTTTAAGATAAAGTGGCATATAAGTACCAACTATCATTATTATTAGACCCATCCTGATTTAAACCCATCAAAAGCCAGGAAATTGGGGGTTTAAGAGCCTGGCAGCCTGGTCACACAGCGCTGCTAAAACTCAGGTCTTTATGCTCTGCATTTTACTCAGCAGAGTAAGTTAAGTCACAGACGTCAGCTGGGGATTTGCAGACTTAGCCCAGAATTTACTGGCTTTTGTATCCTGAAGGGAGAAATCTCTCACGAAAGGGACCTTTGTCAGGGAGTCAGGAAAAAACAATCCCCTTAATGCATCAATTCAGGGGACCTTCGTGGCCCTTTCCCAGGCTTTGGCACGTGCACCCGGGCAGCGCTGCCGTCAGGGCCGGGGCTCAGCAGTGCTTGCCCTGCTCCAGCCAGCGCGGCCCCGAGCGTGGGGCGGGAGCGAGGACAGCCCGCTCCTCCACGGCATCTTCCCTGGCGGCCCTCTAGGTCAGGGGTTTTTTCCCTCTGTGTTCCTATTACCAGCACTGAAAACCCTGCTTACAAAAATACTCATTTTAGCTGAGTTCATTTTAAATGTCAACCTCTAAGAGTTGGGGAGGGCTAATTAGTAAGGGGGAAGGGGAATGGGGATGTCGGGAACTTTAATTTCACTCAGTGCAGCCAACCCTGAAGAGAATTCAGAGCTCGCTATTAGCTACACGCCTTTAATTTGACTCCAAATGTTAGTCAATAACACTAACGAATGGGAAGACGACTCAGTGCAGAAAGTGCTAATGCCAGGCAGGCCCCGGTGTCTCGGCGCAAGGTGCTAATTGGGGGCTGAAATGGGGGAGGCTGCGGATGAACAACCCTCAGTCCAAACCACCCCGACAGCCGTTTTCACTGGGCTGCAGAGAGGGGCTGGCGGCTGAGCACCCACCGGAGCGGGGCACGATTCATGGGGCACAATAAAAGGGGTGTTGGAAACGTCATGTAACCGCTCTTGCAATCAATGGATTTGAGTTCTATGCCAAAGAAGAAAGAAAGAAAGAAGGAAAGAGAGAGGGGAAGAGAGAGAAGGGAGGACTGAGAAAGCAGAGGCTGCTGTGTCCTTCCCCCGAGCCAAGGCTGGCAGAGAGGAGCCGTGAGCCCTGCCAGGTCCCCACCTTGTGCCTCACCTGCTGCTTTCCACCTGGTCAGTAGCAAAAAGAGAATAATTTATTCCTTATGCTTCCAGAACTGCTTTTTACCTTTTCCAAATTTTTTAGTTTTTAAATTTTTATTCTGTAGGACACTGAACCAGCACATGCATTGGACCATCTCCCCTCCCTGCCTACAAACTCCAGATCTGGAGCAACGTCTCCTCAAACAGACGCAACAAAGTCCTGCCGATGACCCCTGCAGTCCCCTTCTCCATCTCTCCTATATCACAAGCTGTTTCCAACCTCTAGTCTATAAAACCTGTTCTCTCTCTCTAGTACCAGCCTGTACGTGGGACTGCAAATGCACCAATGGCTTGGACAAGGCGAGGACCTTCCTGTGCAACCCAAGAGAGGCACCATCTTGTAGGATCCTGGACATCACAGCTGAGCAACTGATCATTCTCATAACCCAGTTCACGTGGCACTCCTCTGATACTGGACAGACACCCAGCTGTCAGTGGGACCGAGAAGGCAAAGCAAAGTGGTGGCGGTGGTGGTGAGTCCTGGGGCTCCCTCCCTGCCTCAGCCCTGGGTTTACTTTTCAGCACTTTTTCTAGAAAGAGATCCAAAAAGCTTTCGGATTTCTTGGATTTCTGGGTGTTGTGGGACTCTGTGACACCCAGCTCCTAAGGGGTCCGGAGCCCTTTTTGAGCCCTGTGATCTCAAAGGCAGCCAGAGCCCCTCACCCCAGCCGTACACCAGCCACCCCAGCATGGCTGAAGAGGTTTGCTGGATCCTGCCGGTGGGTTTAGCCACACCAGTCTCTGGCAGGAGATGCCCGGGACTGGGCAGCCATGGGACAGGCAGGGGGAGCGGGATGTGGGCAGAGCCGCAAAGGACCCTCTGCCACCTCTGGCTGGGCTCGTCCCTCGTCCCCCTTTGAACTGAGGTCCACGACGCAGGCGTGCCTGCTCCATGCTCAGCAGCTCAGATGTTCATGCAACATCTTCCCAAAGCCTGCGCTCGTCTTCAAAATGTTCCCAGGCGTGGATGGATCAATCGCAGCACTTTCTGAAGTGTCCAATAGTTAATTGCCTTCTCTGTTTAAAAAGTCAGCATTAGGACTTGGGTTAGATCATTGAATTTCCCTGTTCATTATTTTAACCCCTCTGTGATACAGACATTTTCATACCCAGCTGCATTCTCCCAGCGAAGAGCGTCTCTGCTGGGCCCTGGGAAAGGCTTCAAACGCGCGTGTGATCTGCCGTACGCACAGCGCCCGGCCCAGGACCCGAGGTCTGCGGCGGGCTCCTCTCCTCTCTCCCATGCTGAGGCAGAAGGCTGGATCCTGCCGACGTCTTCCCGTCTCACCTTTTATCTGCCAGGGGGGAGGACGTGGTTTCAGATGCTGCCTGTGAAAACTGTTATGAAATATCAATGATATCATTTTATCTACCTACAGAACTGACAGGCATATTTCAACAGTGGTATATTATCAATTATAAGCCTAACAGAGCATGTTCTCCCATCTGATTGTTGGAAAAATCACTTGTCAAGGGCTGGTAAAGACCACAGCTGTCTTCTTCGTATAGACAGCCCTGCAAGAGATGCGAAGCTTCTGTGGTACAATGCTTTTTCTTTCTTTTCTTTTTTTTATCTCTGGTATAATAGAAGAGAACTGAATAAGGTGATTTCTATAGTGTCTTTACACCGACAATGTTTTACAAAGCAATGAGTTAGATACCGGCAGCGCAGTGACAATGTTAATCAAACACCGCCGTCGCTGTGGGCGCGGGTACGGCTCACACACATCCGACGGGAAGAGCTGAGCCAGCCCTGTCGGGCAGGACCCTCCTCTCCCCCCCCGCAACCACTTGGTGCCTGGGGAATGGGGGCTTTGCTGTTTCCACGCCAGCCAAGGCGTGGAAGGTTTTTACCTTGTTTTTACCTTGTTTCCAAGAGCTACAGACGAGGCCATACCCAGTGCCCCTCCAGTTCCCTGCGGCGCAGGGCCGGGAGCTGAGCTGGGGCCTGATCCCCATTTCACCTCCGTCAGCTGCTGCAGCCGTCACCCTCTGCAGTGCCCACGGGCTCATCTCTGGGACGTCATCTCACCCTCCCATGGACTTCTCCAAACCCCAGGGTGATCCTCCCGTAACATGAACCGGGGGTCTCCCTTGGAGATAACGAGCAATAATGCTTCTCATAACCGGCTTGTGCTTTGCAAGTTTTCTGCTTTGGTGCACAACTACCTATGTGGACACAATGCCAATTAGAAGTACTTACAGACAGGGCGATGCCAATTATAACTACTTACAAACAGGACGGGGAGATTTCTAATTATTAAAAAGCTTTAGCGCTTTAAAAAGCTACAACAAGAGAGTGAAAAAGAAAAGACTTAATCAGTTTTGCTTTGGAGTTGCCTCAAATTTGTAATTCAATCACACCTCCCATAGCAGTAAGGATGTCTTTCTGATATTCACAGGAGCTTTCCAGGGGCTATAATCTCTGAGAGATTTATTCATATTTTCTGCATTAGCTTAAGACTATTTTGGAAGAAACATCTCTCTCTCCCTCCCATCAGCAGAGCTCCAGAGAAGGTATTAATATTAAAACAATTCAATTGCTATGACTTGGGGAGAACACGGGTCCTGGGGAAAGGGCTGTTCGTTACGCCGTGCCACGACAGCCCTCTCTTTCTGTACCCAATATCCCCAAGTTGTTCTGAAAGAGCTTACTGAAAAATTGAACAGAGCTATTGAAGACCACTGGAGGAGGGAGCCCGGCTCACTCTCCTTACCAATACCAGCTCGGGGTATTGCACTGCTATTTGTAAGTCCTGGGGTCCTGGTGAGACCCCAGGTAACATGGGGGCTTCCCAGCACCAGCGCAAGCTGCAGGGCGTCCTGCCCCCGAGCAGCTTTGCCTTCCCCTGCTCCCCGTCCTGCCCCTACCCACAGCCCCTGCCCCCTCACAGCCCAAACCCTTCCTCCTGCTTCCATAGCCCCGTGCTCCTAACACTAACTCTAGCAGCACCCCACTATTTCAGGACTGTCTGAATAGGCGGATGGCTTTGAGGGTGCTTAGAAAAGCCAGTCCCCAAATCCTGCTTCTCAGCCCTCACTTGCAGCCCCCCGAGAGGACGGCCCCAGCACCTCAGCCATCAGCAGCACTCTGCAGAAAGCAGCTGGACCGGGGCTGGGAGGAGGAGGAGGGAGACCACTTCGGGGAGAAGGATGGAGAGTACTTTGCACTTCAAAGGACGCATCATCTCCTTGCTTCACAAGATCACAAGGAAGAAGGAATAGCAAGGCTAGAGGATAGATTAACCTTCCTTCTCTCTCCTGCTTCCTTGTTCTATTCAATCCACCCTTCCCACACCAGCTAATTAAACATGAAACAAGCCTCATCAGCTCCAGCTGTATGTGCAGTAATTCCGCTCCTTCAGCCTTGCAGCAGGAAATACTTTGGTGCCGATGGTGCTGCAGAGAACCGCAGCACGGCCCAGAGAGGGGCCAGAACAGACCTGCCCGCATGCCCTCGTCAGCAGCAAGGCGAGGCCACCGAACGGCTCTGCTGTGCCCTCCTTCGGCAACGCCAAGCTGAGGATCCCTCCTGTTGAGTTTGGTGCCGTTATTTCTGACTGCACCAAGCATAAGAATACAGTCACGGCAATCGAATTAAAACCCATCGCTCCTGATTTACACTAGTGCAAGAGATGAATGTTGAGTTGCCTTCTGGATAAGAGGACTGCTCAGGAGCTGAGCCGGCTCCCGGCGGGGGTCTCTCACTGCTGCACAACGCGGTGCAGTCCCCCACTGCTGTGCAGCGTCAGTGTGACAAACCCAGCATACCACCCCGCATCGCCAGGGAGGAAAGCTCTGCAGCGGGAGGGCAGCTCAGCCCCTAAGACACACCACGTGCTGACATCTTCTGTAATCAAGGGATGTTCACCAGCCTTGATTTTGCTAACGAGTTCACTGCTGCGGGCTGAGACCCAACAAGCTCATTGGAAGTGAAGCCTCAAATTCTACACAGCTTCCAGCCCCACTGAAAGAGGAGTCAGAAGGCGCATGAAATCAAACTGATGGCAGAGGGATCAGATTTTGAAATGGAAGAGAGTCAGACACCCAGCTGTCACACTCAGCTGTATGTCTCTATCCATATATCCAGATCTGTGACATCTATAGCTCTCGATATCAACAACCATATATGAAAGCGCGAGAGAACTTTGAAAGAAAAATAACATCGCTGCGATGAGAATGTTTTATCTTTCTCTCTGGCTCTCAGGGGCAGCAGGCTGAAAGCTGTGATATGTGAAGAGAAACTGCCAGCAGAGGGAAGGAAGGTACCAACAAGGGAGTATATATTTTCCCTGAGGACACTTATTTTTCCAGCTTGCCAGTTCCAGCGAATGCCTGCTGCATGCGTATACATATGCCAGCAGTCTGCACAGGATAAAATGTACCTTTAGAATAATCTCCTAGCAGAGGGGCAAAACCATCTTCCCACCACAGCCAGGCTCCAGGTGCCCCAAACACAGCTCAGGATGGGCCCAGCCTGGCAAGAAAAGGAGCTGGGAGCCTGCTCCAAGCCGCTGCTCTGCCCCGCGCCTGCAGTGGGAATCGGTGCCTTCTTCCCGCCATGGCACACGTCGCACTCCCAGGGGAGATGTAATTCTGCTGTGCCAGCAGAGATGCAAAAAGGGGCTACTCCTTCCAGCCTCGCAGGCAGCAACAGGAGCTGCAAGCTTGGGGAAGGGCCAGGCCCCAATTTACTACCAGGTAGCACAGACTTTGTGACTGTGAATAGCTATTTTTAACCTAGTGATGTGTCCATTCTGTTCCCTTCACTGATGGGACCTCATCAGGGGATTTATTACAGCAAATTCAAACACAAATGCACACCACGGGGTTAAGCTGGCCAGGGATGCTCTCCAGACTCTCTGCAACACTAGCCCAGGTGGCCTGACCTCCCCTCTCACTTTGTGACTCAGAAAAACTGGAACAAAGAGACTTTGAAAAGTGGGACAAGATCTTCAGAAGAATAACGGTTTTCTTTTGAACATGGATGAAGCACAATGTATTGCTACTTACCAGGGATTCAAGAATACAAACTGACTGCTCCCCACACTGACGCTTCAATGTGTTTATTGTCAGAGAGGCAGCTCTGCAGAAATGAGCCACCTCTGCCACTCCAGATTTTCCTTGATTATAAGAAAAGCAAAAAGTTTTTTCTGTTACCGCCATCCAGCCCATTTTCTCCAATTCCAAGCTTTACTCTCCCTCTCTCTAACATCAATGCTTGCACCTCTATGAAACAGTGGCTCCCGAATGAGGCAGCCGTTCCTCACCTCTGTGATCCTCCCTTGATCCATCTCCCCTTTTCCGTAAATAGGCAGGAGAGAGGCAAAGGGAGCCAGAGCATCTTGTCCCCATAGATAACTGCATTATACAAAGATGTTAAACCCCTTCCTATCTAGTTCCAGTTCCTAGCTAGCCCTACAAGTGTGAGTGCACTTGAAAGGAGCTCAGGAAATCCACCTGCACTTCCAGGACCAAGCAGGAACTGAAAACCTCACCCTTGGAGCCTCTCAAGATGTCAGCTACGCTGCAGTGCCCCAGCCTGGCTCACCCAGCCCACGCACCCACCCCTTCCCCACAGCTCGCCTCGCTGCCGGGCCCCGGGCTCCCCGAGCACTTTGAGAAGGACCAGCCACCATATTCATCGAACGCAACTCCTGCTGCTTTTCCCATCTGGGAAGGGCCAGAGGTGATGAGCGACTCCTGTGGCGCAGGTCAGCATCTAGAGCACGCACCTTAACAGCACTCTGTCACCCAAAAAAAGGACACGCGCTGGAACAAACTTAAACAGAAGGTGCAAAGTGATTTGTTTGCCTATTTTGCTCCCTTAGCTACTGGCCCAGCACTATCGGATATTAATTCATCCAAGAAAGCATCCTTGGGGGTTTTCTTGTTGTTGCTTTTAGTTTGTTTGTTTGTTTTTAATATAACACACACCTCAGTCCTAGCTTTTTATTATAGCTCCTGCGTGCTGCCACCATCCACAAAGAAATATTTCCATACCTACATCTACCAGTGCAGCACAGGGATGGCAGATGGACGATCTGCTCCTGCTCATCCAGGCTACAGGAAGGCTGCCGACGGGGTACGAAGGGAAGGGAAAGGATGCCAGTAAGAATGGAGGGGATAGATGCATCCCTCTCTTGCCAGGTTTGGAAGAGAGGGGCTAAAGCCCAAACTCAAGACCAGAAATGCGAGAGAAGTTCACCTCTTGGCATTGCCTAAGCCTTATGCCGGGCTGAGGTGAGCCCTCTGACCAGGTCACATCCCCTCAGTTTTGGCATGTCTGATCGTACCCTAATTAACATCACACCACATGATGGCTAAAAATGAAAAATTAAGAAAAATATTTCCAACTGATGAGGCATTTGTACTGACAGAGGCTTCCACAACCAATGTCAATTTTTCTAGGAAATACATAAGTAAGAAGTTGTGACACGTGAAAATCTCAAAAATGTGCCTGCTATTGCTAACAGTTTCCACCTCTTGTCTACTTCACAAGAATAATTAGGTTTCCATTTTTTGTGTGCTAAAAACTTATTTATCTTCTTCTAACCCTGAGTGGGGCCTTCTCAGGACTATCTAGAGATGAAGAGTACATAAATAAAGTCAGGCCACACATCTGTATGCGTCTGAAGCCAAGCATGTTTGTGCTCAGAGCAGCAGGACCGGCAGCTAATCAAGTGATGGAAATGCCCCTTCAGGTCCATGCTCACTTGGCCGTGGCAACTTGGCTCAGCAGCTCCTTAGAGAGAGCTCTTTATTCGCAAGCTTTGTGAACACAGAGGTAGGGGGTGTCTTAAGGCAGCACAATGACCTCGGAAAAGATGGCTAGCATGATTTGACTGGAACAGAAACATGGGACTGAGCTGCATCAGCAACAGGAAATTGCACAGAAAGAGCCTGCAATAACAGGCAATTCTCATGTCCCATTGCAACTGGGGATTAAGCGTGTGTGTAGATAGGGTATAAATATGCAGATCTGATTTGAAACCAAAAAATTTACCTAAAAACAGTTTTACTGTCTTCAGTCCTCCTGTATCTGCGCTGCTTCTCGCAGCCCCCTTGAAGGTATCCGCTCTTACCTCCAAGGTACTTACTGGTTTCCACCCAGCATTCATGAAGAACCCCCTGAGGAGGAAGGGCAGCACTGTCATCATCAGCTTCTCCAGCACTACAGCGTTTTCTGCCTGTCCCAGAGGTGCAGCACATCTGGAAAGGAACGCTGGCACCCTTTGGGAGCTGCTCGGACAGAGAAAAGAGCTTCCTCGGGAACAAAGCATTTTGTGCCTTACCTACAAGTTAGACCCCTCTCCCTGATCACACTAACACAAAACAGTGGGGCATTTCCAGAGAATACCCCAAACCATGTGAAAACATACTCCATTGACTGCACCCAGTTTTCCCCCAGAGAAGAGAAGCACTTGATGAACCACCGGCCCAGCTGTATCCCTGAAAGATGTCCTGACATTACAGCGATGAAAGTGAATCCCCTAGACCGAACAGACCTTTCTGTTTTGCAGAAAATAGCTATTGCCAGCCTTGAGCATCCACAAGGCTGTTGTCTCAAGTTCACGAAGCCCTCTCAGCGTTTACACTAAAACTCTGTCTTGAAGAGAAAAGTCTGATATTGTTCTGAGGTTGGTTTGGTCTTGTCCTTCATGGGCCTTGAAGGTAAATTCACCCTGCTTGATTCTGTCTTTACAACGCAATTATCAGTCCATTCTAATGAAATTCACCCCAAGCAGAGAGACAGTGTGAAGCTTCTCGTCCACAGCCAGGTTGTTCGGTTTTTGCAGAGGCCGCGAATGAAATTCAGCCTTTTCTTCACTTCACAGGTCAATTCGAGCTCTCCCAGATATGGATGTGAAATCCTTTTGCGAACATCAGTAAACATTTGCCTGCTCAATTAGACAACTCTGTACCCAGCCCCTTGCTCATAGGGGGGCAAAGTTTCCTGCAGCGCCAAACAAATAGCTCGCCTTGTTTTCTCCGTGCCTCCTGGCTGTTAATGGCCCGAAGCCTCCCTAGCCAAGCAACAACCCAGAATTACAGGGAGAGGGCTGTTTTTTCTGAAAGTCCTGGCTCTTGACAGCTGTCCACTTCTTACTGTGATCCATTGCGTTAGGCTCTGGTGAGGTTCCCTCTCCCTTTCAGGGGTACCGAGTAAACAAAGCTGTGATCAGCTAGTAGTTTGAATACGTATACCCCAAATTTTTAACTTCTCTTGAGATGGGGATTTTCAAAAACTGGCTCTGGTCTGTGTTTGGAGATGTATGTGAACTTGCCCCTTGCTGCCCTGCAATGCCTTGAAAATGCCAAGCATTGGTTCTGAGCTGGAAGGAAATTAATTACTAAATAATTCACACTACACGGCCCCCCTGCCGCAGCACTGGCTGTTTGGGAGGCGTCACAGCAGCAAAGGGGGTGCGCCTGCAGTGGACAGCCCCTCCCTGCCCCTGCACCCCTGGCTGGTCACAACGCGGGGCCTCACTGGAAGCAGCGAGGTTGGAAGGGACAACAGCAGCGAGGCAAAGCCGGCACCACTGAGGAACAATAGCTCAAAAATATCCCTGCAGCCCTTGTGTTGAGGAACAATGTACGTTTCAATCCGAGTGGCAGGCGGCCACATCTCTATTTCGCTCAGTGCATCTCCATCCAGCCCATTGCACTTGGACGGCATGGAGAGATAAGCAATTAGAGCCCTAATCAATAACATCCACAGCCCTCCCTGCTTCACGCTACTTAATTGGCATCCCAGAGTCAAGGGGAAGGTGAAACTAGGTCTTTGAAAGCAAACGGAGGAAGAATCCCTGGATGCTGGATTTAACAAAGTACAAACAAATCCCAGAGCAGGATGTTCTGCTTCAAACCTAAGTTTTGTTCAATACCAGCAGACAAGGGAGCGGTAGGAGGGAGATACAGGCGTGGTACTTCTGGTGAGGATAAACACTTCTGATCCAAAGCTGGCCAAGTGTGCTACATCTGAAGTACCCTCCCCTCCATGGATCCCCACAAATACAATTTCGTAGTGTTCTCTGGGGATGCTTCCAGGCTCTACGGCCTAAACAGCATCTCCTGTCAACGGGCTGCAACCTTGGCCCTTGTAAAAGCACAGAGCACGTCTGTCTGCAAGGATGCAGCTGGCTGCCGCGACCGGACGCATCTGCCAGGCCAGTCTGAGCTCCATCATCAGCCTCCCCCAGGTGCTACGCATCCTCTGACATCTGAGCACCCACATACTCTCATGCCATCAGTACAGAGAGATTGCATCATATCCACTCTGATGTTAGCC